>NW_023412212.1:0-20272 GCF_903995425.1 Onychomys torridus
ACTTTGGGTCATGACTTTGTTGGTTTTAGTGTTTTCTTTGACTGATGAATCTATTTCCCCTACTGTATCTTCAAGGCCAGAGATCCTCTCTTCCATCTCTTGCATTCTGGTGGTTATACTTGCATCTGTAGTTCCTGTTTGTTTACTCAGATTTCCACTTCCAGCATTCCCTCAGTTTGTGTCTTCTTTATTGTCTCCATTCCAGTTTTCAAATCTTGAACTGTTTCCCTCACTTGCTTAATTGCTTTCTCTTGATTTTCAAAGGATTTACTGATTTCTTCCCATTTTCTGTTGGACTTTTCCGTGATTTCTTTAAGGGAATTCTCCATTTCCTCTTTTAAGATCTCTAATATCTTCTTAAAGTCATTTAAAGTCTTCTGTTTCTTCTGTGTTGGGATATTCAGGTCTTGCTGACATAGGTTCTGATGAAGCCATACTGATTTTTATGTTGTTGACTGTATTTTTGCACTGGCATCTACCCATCTCTTTCTCCACTTGGGCAAGTGGTGTCTGTGTCTGAGGGAGCCTCTCTTGGTCTGATTGATACTTTTGGTCCCGTGGGAGCTCTTGGTCTAGTCGATGCTGATGGACTTTTTGTCTCAGGGAGCAGCTCCTAGTCTAATTGGTGCTAGTGGGCTCTGTCTCAGGGAGTAACTGCAATCATAGCCCGTGGTAGTTGGTGATAGTCTGACCTGTCTGCAGGAGGTCTGCCTGACAACTGGCCTGAAGCTAGGACTCTTATTCCAATCTGATGCTGGCAGGCTCTGTCTCAGGGAACATTGCATCCAAATGCTCATTTCTACTTTGAATCCTCAGAGTGCACACTCACCATCAACAGTTTTTATCAAATCATACCAGGAGGCCAAGGGGAAAAATGGGGACAAGGAATTAATCATCACCTTAGTCACCAAGCCACCCATTAGCAAGAAAGGTAAGTCAGCTAGTAACAACCAGGCTGCTTTTGTTCTTGTTCTCTGACCTCAGCGAATCCCTTGCTCAACCATTAAAAGTGTGCTCTTCTAAACCTAGAATTGTTCCCTAAGATTTTCTACATCAAATACATAGACAAAATCATCTTAACCTGACTGTACTAACCATCTACCTCTCTAAATTCTTTCTTAGGGTGGTGGTCGAATCCTTAATCTGCTCCAGTAGCAAATCTTGGAAAAAGTCAATCAGTTATTGTTAAGTACCAGTAACACTGCCCAGTGAGGGGCTAGAAACACCCTTAGTTTTCCTACAACTCATAGGTTATGGGGGACATGGTGACCATGAGGGCAATAAGCAGAACTATACTCAGTTACAGCATTAGGTCCTCAGAACAATTCATCCTTGGGGGCTCTGCCTCTCCAAGGCTCACCTAGCTTGTTTATTCTGACTACTGAGTTGTTTTCCACGAGTTCCAAAGCTGCTTGCTGTTCCTCTCTCATGACTCCTGACAAATTAGTCCCATTTATGTTGAGAGATAACAATGCCCAGTGGTCATTACTTTTACTTTGTTGTTGTTGTTGTTGGTGGTGGTGGTGTGTATGTGTGTGAAGGGACACTAGCCCACTCGAATATGTGGTCTGGCAGGCTTTGCTCTTCTCTCCCATTCCCTCTGCCTTGCTAAAATCCATTAGATTACATCCCTAAAGCTAGCTGTCAATGTTTATCCCCTTATTTGAACACTTTCGTAGGCCAGACTCATTCCTGAGGGTGAGTACCGAAGTCCAGCAATCACAACCCTTCTTTGCTTCACCTACTGAACTCCCCCAATCAAAATACACCAGTGCAGGCTAGCCCATGCTAACACGGACCTCTCCTTTTCAACATTACACCTGCAAGGTCATTGCCGCCATTTCTCTGCCGGGTCAGAAAGCAGCCACTTAGCTTTTCTTCCCCTGTTAATAAAGCCTCTCACTGTGAATGCCTGTGTTTGGGTCGGTTTGCGCCTACTCCGGGGCCTGGGAGAAGCCCCCACTGTGCAGGGGTCTCCTTCAGTGTGTGCTCATGCTTCCCTTCTTTCGGTCTTGCTGGGACGAGATTATTATTTCCTGTGTTTTCATGGATGTAGTTACCTCTTTGGGTTGGGGTTTTCTTTCTAGTACCTTCTACAGGGCTAAATTTGTAGACAGATATTGTTTAAATTTGACCTCCAAACCAAGAGTATGCTAAATGGAGAAAAACTCAAAGCATTTCCACTAAAGTCAAGACCAAGCCAATGATACTCATACTCTCCCATCCATGTTCAACAAAGAACATAAAGTCTCAGGCCCAGGAATGTGACCAGGGAAGGAGATGATGGGGACAAACATAGGGAAGGAGATGATGGAGACACACATAGGGAAGGAGATGATGGGGACACACATAGGGAAGGAGATGATGGGGACACACATAGGGAAGGAGATGATGGGGACACACATAGGGAAGGAGATGATGGGGACACAGATAGGGAAGGAGATGATGGAGACACACATAGGGAAGGAGATGATGGGGACACACATAGGGAAGGAGATGACAGAGACACACATAGGGAAGGAGATGATGGGGACACACATAGGGAAGGAGATAATGGGGACACAGATAGGGAAGGAGATGATGGGGACACAGATAGGGAAGGAGATGATAGAGACACACATAGGGAAGGAGATGACAGAGACACACATAGGGAAGGAGATGATGGGGACACACATAGGGAAGGAGATGATGGGGACACAGATAGGGAAGGAGATGATGGAGACACACATAGGGAAGGAGATGATGGGGACACACATAGGGAAGGAGATGATGGGGACACACATAGGGAAGGAGATGATGGGGAAACACATAGGGAAGGAGATGATGGGGACACACATAGGCAAGGAGAAAGTCCAAGTGTTTTCATCTGTAGATGATGATTCTGTGCAGTAGAGACCCCAAGAATCCATCAGAAAACTCCACTGCTCAGGACCACCAACAATAAGACCCAACAGCCTCTTAGTCACTAATGAAAACAGACTAAGAAAGAGATCAGGAAACTATTCCACCACAATAGCCTAAAATAAAAATATCTTGGAATAACCCTAACCAAGGATGAAATCAACACCCTGAATGAACAGATAAAGAAGACACTAGAGGATGGAAAGAACTTCCCTAGTTGGGAGAAATGATTGTTATTCCAAAAGCAATCTGCAGATCTAAAGCAATCCCAATCCTGGAACTCACTATAGTGACCAGGTTAGCCTCGAACTCACAGAGAATTGTCTGCATCTGCTCTGCAGTGTTGGGATTAAAGGCACATGTCACACACAAGACCTTAAATGATTTTTGTAACAGGAGGGTGATGGGAAAATTCAAAAGGGAAGCTGCACGTGGGTGTGAGCAAGTGGGGCTCAGTGCTGAGACTGAGCAGGGGGGTGGGGGGGGTGGATGGGTGGTGTGTGTGAGCAGGGGTAGTGCTGGAGTTGAGCAGTGGGTTTGTGTGTTGTCAGTGGGGGTCAGTGCTAGACTGAGCAGTGGTGTGTGTTGAGCAAGTGGGGGTCAGTGCTGAGCTTGAGCAGTGGGTCCTTCCCTCCCTGCCCTCTAAGTCCCTTGAGAAGATGGACTTTCTCTTGGGCTGGGCTGGGGAAGAACTGGGTGTGAAGGAGGCTGTGGGACTTCCTTTGGAGCCATGTCTTCTGGAAGAGAGTTCTGCTTCCCCCATCACACCCTTCACCCCAGAACTCTTCCTCTCCTGGCCCTGCCTCCATGTGAAAGTGTGACAGCCAGAGTGAGCAGTATGGCAGAGTCTTTGGGCCTGGACGAGGCACCTGCCTTGGCCCTGCCCGATCTGGCCAGGCAGAGGCTGGAACCTGTGTTGCTGGTCTGAGGTTTCAGATCCTGCAGTTCAGTTGCTTTGGAATGTGGTGCACAGTCAGCCTTCTCAGTACTCACGGGCATTCTGAGGGCTGTTCACACCCGGGTCCACCTGACTGCAATGTTCACACTGACCTGCCTCAAATACTGATTTCTGCTTCCCACATGCTCCCAGAAGGCCCCTATCTCATGCTGCATTGTGTTGTCTGAGGGACTGTCTTCTCTATCAGGCCTGGGCACCTGTGTGCCCACAGAGCCTTGGCATGACACTGTGAGTGTCCTGCAGTTCTGAGGCTGAGTTCTCCACATATGTAACAAAAGTGCTGTCCACCCTGAGCCTGTCTAAGAGTGCTGGTTTTCCTGTGACTGGGAGAGCCTGTGGGCAGGTGTGGCTCAGAAGGGGCAGGACTCTGGTTACCTGGGCAATGGATGTCTTCATAGAAACCGTGCCTCGGAACCCAGGACTGCTGGGGGAGCGGCTTCTGCATGGCCCATAGCTTTGGTGCTCCATGCACATCTGTATTCCTCTCTGAGTTGTCAAGGAGGATGCTTTCTGCAGAGAAGGACAGTCCAAGTCTTAGGCGAGAGCCTTTGCCGAGGTCGGGTTCTCACATGAGGCTGGAGTGCTTTAGATAAGGCCGAATGCTTCAGTCTCTATTAGGTTCCTTGTTTTTATTTTCAGATTATTGCCTATGTGTGTTTCCACTGTGTGTATGTAGAACACCAAATGTGCAATTCTCATGTCAGCCAGCAGAGGGCACTGTGTCCTGAGGAACTGGAGTTAGAGGTGGTTATGAGAGCTACCTGACATGAATGCTGGGCATCAAACCTGGGTCCTCTGCAAGAGCAGCAGGTGCTCCGACCACGTAGCCACCTCTCCTGCTTGAGATCCCCATTTCTGGAGATTTGACGCAATCCTGGTAGAAGATTTTCACAGAGAAATCCAGAAACTGCAGACAAGCCTTGCTAGGTTCCCCACACAGTCACCATTAGAGTCCCCCTTTCTGTCAACTGCAGACAGCTTATGTCAACTTGACAGAAGCTGAAGTCATCTGAGAGGAGGGAGCCTTGACTTAAAAAATGCCTCCAAAGGATCCGGCTGTAGGAAAGCCTGTGGGGCACTTTCTCTCCCCCCCCCCCCCCCCCCCCCGCGCCCACCCCCTTACAGTTTGTGTGTAGACCTGGTTATCTTGGAACTTGGTAGCCCAGGCTGGCTTCGAACTCAGAAATCCACCTGCCTCTGCCATCAAGTGCTGGGATTAAAGTCGTGTGCCACCACAACCTGCAAGCATTTTCTTAGTTGGTAACTTATGAGGGAGGGCCTAGCCCACTGGTTGGTGCCATCCCTGGGCTGGTGGTCTTGGGTTCTATAAGAAAGCAGGCTGAGAGCTGGGCCTAGTAGCACACACCTTTAATCCCAGCACTTGGGCAGCAGAGGCAGGTGGATCCCTGATTTGAAGCCAGCCTGGATATACAGTGAGTTCCACTAAAGAAAGCCAGAGCTACACAAACCATGATGAGCCAGCCTGTAGGCAGCACCCCTCCAGGGCCTCTGCATCAGCGCCTGCCTCCAGGTTCCTGTGCAGTGTGACTTCCTGTCCTGACTCCTTCGATGGTGAACAGCACTGTGTATGAAAGCTGAACAAACGCTTTCCTCCTCAAGGTTCTTTGGTCATGGTGTGTCATCACAGTAATAGACACCTGACTAGGACACATCACTGTGGGTTTAGTCACCCAGTAAAAACCCAAACGGGTGAGAGGGGGATGTCTAACAAGAGTTCCTAAGATTCAAATCCTGTAACCAAAATGACCCTTAGCTCTTCCAAAACACCAAAGCAGCAGCCGCCCTCTTCCAACTTCTAGAAACGTTTTTACAGGTGGTGGCTGCAGTAGGAGCTAATGAGCCCCATTAATACCTCAAAAATAACCAAATGGTGGAGCTGGAGTTGGCGCTCAATGGTTAAGAGCGTTGGCTGCTCTTACAGAGGACATGAGTTCCCAGCACTCCTGGTTGCTCACAGTCATCTGACTGCAGTTCCTGGGGATCTGTCGCCCTCTTCTGGCCTGCATGGGCACTGCACAGTTGTGCACAGACATACATACAAAATACTCATACACATGAAGTACAACTAAAAGTATCGAAAAATAGCCCAGAGGGTGTCTTCTGTGACTAGTGTTGCTGACAGCACATAACCAACCACAACTACAGGTCTGCTTTCTGTGGAGGCTAATCTTGTCAATGTTCACCTGGGAAGAGAGAGCCTCATCCGCGGAATTACCTCCATTTGATTGGCCTGTGAGTATTTTGAGACATTTCCTTGATGGCTGATTTATAGGGAGCAGAGGAGGTAGGTGAGTGAGTGTGAGTGAGTGAGTGGGATAATGTGTGTTTTGACATGGGTATGGCCGGTTGAGGACCCCAAGAACTAATGGCCATGGTACATTGACAAGGCCATTCCAACAGAGCCTGGCTCAAGAGGGATGGCAAAGCTGCCCTTGGAGTCCACACCTGCGTGTCTGCGATCTATTGATCAATGTGTGCAAAGATCACCACCTGTGGCTTCCTGCTCCTGGATGTTTATAGCTGAGACTTCTCACCTATACAGACCTCCTACCCACACTAGCTAACCCCTTCTCTGCTGTACCTGTAAACGTGTGGAGGTTTCAGGATGTGGACGTGTCAGTGGCAGGAGAGAAAGCCATCTTATCCCAGCTTCATTGTCTGTGTGTCTGTCCTTCCTTCATTCCCTCGACTGGCCGTAGTCAGTGTGGTGGAACTGTGTTCCCCAAAATATTGTACACCCTAATAAACTTATCTGGAGTCAGAGACAGAACAGCCACAATAATAAACATAGAGGATAGGCAGTGGTAGCACATGCCTTTAATCCCAGCATTCCAGAGGCAGGAATCCAAGTGTTCAAGGATACAGCCAAGCATGGTGATTGAAGCCTTTAATCCCAGGCAGTGATGGTAGAAAACAGAAAGGTATATAAGGCGTGAGGACCAGAAACTAGAAGCATTTGGCTGGCATTTAGGCTTTGGAGCAGCACAGTTCAGCTGAGATCCATTTGGATGAGGACTCAGAAGCTTCCAGTCTGAGGAAACAGGATCAGCTGAAGAACTGGCGAGGTGAGGAAGCTGTGGCTTGTTTTGCTTCTGTGATCTTCCAGCATTCACTCCAATAACTGGCTCCAGGTTTGATTTTATTAATAAGAACTTTAAAAAAAAAAGATTTATTTATTATGTATACAGTGTTCTGCTTACATGCATGCTTGCGGGCCAGAAGAGGGCACCAGATCTCATTACAGATGGTTGTGTGCCACCATGTGGTTGCTGGAAATTGAACTCAGGAACTCTGGAAGAAGAGCCAGTGCTCTTAACCACTGAGCCATCTCTCCAGGCCAATAAGAACTTTTAAGATTCCTGCTACAAGTGAGGGTTCTAGGACGTAAGCAGTGGGTGTTATACAGATTGACAGGATGGCACTTTGTGGACAATGCCGCCCTTAGGCATGTGTTTCTGGGGTGTGCAAAAAGCAGCTTTCGGAGTTGGGGATTTAGCTCAGTGGTAGAGTGCTTGCCTAGCAAGCACAAGGCTCTGGGTTCGGTCCTCAGCTCTGGGGGGAGGAGGGGCAGCTTTCCCAGGAAGTCTGTGAGAGATGGTCAGTGACCATGTCTCATGGTCTCTGCTTCAGTTTCTGTCTCCAGCCCCAAGGACAGGCTGCAACCTGCAAGCCAGATAAAGCCTATCCACTCCTAGATGCTTTTGGTCACGGTGTTTTTCCAGCAGAGAATGCAAGTGAGGACTGCATCTAATGGGTAGCTGGGTTGACACACTGTCTCAGTCAGGGTTTCTATCACTTCGAGGAAACCCCAGGACCAAAAAGCAAGTTGGGGAGGAAAGGGTCTGTTCATCATCTAAGGAAGTCAGGGCAGGAACTCACACAGGGCAGGAACCTGGAGACTGGAATCCATGCAGAGGTCATGGAGACGTGCTGCTTACTGGCAAACTCCTCATGGCTTGCTCAGCCTTCTTTCTCATAGAACCCAGGACCACCAGCCCAGGGATGGAACTTTCCATAATGGGCTGGGCCCTCCCCCATTGGTCACTAATGAGAAAATGCCTTACAGTTGGATCTCATGGAGGCATTTTCTCAAATTGAGATTCCCTCCTTTCAGAAAACTCTAGTTTGTATGTCCAGTTGACATAAACTCGTTAGTACACACATAAGGAGTATAATTGCTTGGGGCTGCAAAAATGGTGGTTGAGAGCACTTGGCTTCTCTTCAGAGGACCTGAATTTGATTCCCAGCATCCATAGTAGGCTAACAATCATGTGTAACTCTGGTTCCTGGGGATCTGTGCTCCTTGGATGCAGCATGCATGTGGTGCACAGATGTGCATGCAAACAAAACACCCATATACATAGAAATAAAGAAAAACTTTTTTTACAAAAAATATGAAGCAGTAGATTAGGAGGGCATCTGAGAGACTGCATGCACCCCTGTTAACAAGAGTCTACATGCTACATCTCTTTCTCAGGCCTTCAGGAATGCTCTCACTGAGAGGAGAGGGACTCTCTGCTTGCATAAGGGTCATATTCTTCCTGAGCCACCTCTGAGCATTGACCATGTTGAAGCTGGTGATGGTTGACGTCTAATTTCAGTGTTAACTGAGTCTGGAACCAACAACAGACAAGCCACTGGGCATTCCCGTGAGGGACTTCCAAGATCAAGTTATATAGAGGAGAGATCCACCCTGAATATGGGGAGCTCCTTCCGGTGGCCACAGATAAAAAGGTCTAGAGAAAAGCTTCTCCCTTTCCCTGCTTGCCTTCACACCATGCTGGCAAGTACTCATGGCTTGTATGAGTCTCACTGTTGAGTTCATCTATCATATTTTGGTAGCCGCTGTAGGTAATGTTAATCCTACTGGACAAGAGTAAAGACCATTACCCGATTTTTTGGTTAAATTCTTAAATGTTTGTTTCTGTCTGTCATGGCTAGCTCCATAATGCATGCTTTGAGAAATAGCCTCAAACACAGGAGAGAGCTGCGTTTACATAGTTCAAAACCCTGAAAGTCTAGGGTTTTTCAAGGATTGGGTTTCCCAGAAGAATTTTGGTTATGTAGGGACTTGACTGAACATTTTCTAATTATTTGGCAGAACATCTTATCAAGGTACATTCAGGCTGTGAGTCAAACTCCACAGGTGGGGGGTTTGTCAAATCCAGAAACAGGTTAAGCATGGTCAAGCTTGAATTTTGCAGCAAATAGAAATGAATGTG
Organism: Onychomys torridus; assembly: GCF_903995425.1. Lineage (NCBI taxonomy): Eukaryota > Metazoa > Chordata > Mammalia > Rodentia > Cricetidae > Onychomys > Onychomys torridus. Next base: position 9,103 of record NW_023412212.1, read on the forward strand.
TTTTGACCTTATAACAAAATAGATGGAGTCAGGATGATCCATCAGTAACAGGTCAGTGGAAAATCACCCTGTCCCTGGCCTGTCTCTGAGCTTCAAGACTTGATAATCCCTACCCTTCAACTCAGGGTTCACCAGCAAACAATGTTTCTCAAAGTTGACTGTCAAGCAATACAGCAATACTTCCATCCACACTGTGTATTTCCACTAGCTCACTGCACAAAGCTCCAAAACCCTGTAAAAGCCCTCCCCTCCACCAGGCCATCTGCTGTCTCTGTCCCTGTCAGAGGCAGCCACCATTCTGTGTTTCTCCCCAATCAGTCTCTCTGTGAGGTTTGTTGCATGGTGTGACTTTGTGGTATTTCTTGGTTCCCAACTGCCCAGATGCCCTTGCTCCAAAAACAAAAAAACAAAGAAAAACAAAAACAAACAAACAAACAAAAACCCTCACAGCTGCCACCACCATTCTTCAGGGACATCAGAACCCAGCCTCTGTGGACTTCCTTGGAGGGCTGAAGGCCATTGGCTCATCAGGGACCACAGGCTTTTAGTACCAGACAGGGACTGGTGAGTCCTCTACTTTGTGGCCTGTGCAGCTGCTGGTTCTCAGCAATGGAAAAGCAGCTGATTGCACCCACTGGGATGGAATTCACATCCTTGTGAATATGAACAACTATACCAAGGGTGCTTGACAATGAGCACTCTGTTCTCGGACCAGCTCCTGAACATGGCTGGGATACCCTGCACTAGTGATGTGCTCCTCATGGATCGTGTCATCGCTGGTTGGAAATGTCACCAGCTGGCATTGTGGGGTATATTCTGAGAAACTGGCTCATCATGCATCTCCTATTTCTCCCATTGGTGGTTATACTATTATGTTTCTAAACCTGGCCATAGTTCCCTCCACTAAAAATGTACAATCACTTGCCTCACCAAAAGTTCTGGCCTCTGTGAAGATTTCCTTCATCATTGTTCAGGATTGTGTCAGTATGGGCTGTGATACAGCAGCTGTCCATTTCTAAATGGTGACTGCACAGTGAGCAGAACCTGTCAATCCAGCCGCCTCTCTTCTTCAGTCAGCTGATCACAGGACACACCCCATGAGGTGCACTGTGGGAAACAGAAAGCCACAGCAGTAAGGGCCATAGACACACGGTCACTCCTTCATGTGACTTGCTGGTGCCTTCAGGATCTGCTCAGGCCCCATGTGTATCTCCCGTCTCCCCTGTGATGAAATGAGACCACTGCCTCACACTTCAGCCACCACATCTCACACCTCTCCTGCCGCCCTGCTGTCCCCAGATGGACTGTCCCTCAAATCATGAGCCAAAATAAATAATTTCTCCCTTGTTACTGTTGTTGTGTATTTTGCCATCACAATGAGAAGAGCAGATCAAGATGAAGGAACCCTCAGTCCTTCTCCAGAACCATGTCTGCCTGCATCTGCCTTGCTTCCTGATATGACAATAACGGACTAAATCTCTGAACGTGTAAGCCAGTCCCAATTACATGTTTGCTGTGGATGATTCATTGGTAAATCAAACACTGATTGGTCAGTAGCCAGACAGGAAGTATAGGCGGGACTAAGGGAGAGACCGCCAGCTGCCGCCAGGACAAGGAAGATGTAAGGTACCAGTAAGCCATGAGCCACGTGGCAAAGTACAGATTAATAGAAGTGGGCTAAATATAAGAGTAAGAGCTAGACATTGGTAGCTAATGGCCATGCAGTTTAAATAATATAAGCGTTTGTGTGTTTATTTTATAAGTGGGTTGTTGGACTAACAGGGCTTGGCAGGGGCTGGAGAGAAGGTCTCCAGCAACACATGTTTTACTTTATAAGATTTGCCGTGGTCATGGTGTCTCTTCACAGCAATAGAAACCTTAACTAAGACATCCACGGAGCCAGTATAGACAGAGAACAGCATTGTGCTGCTGAAGTACCTACACAGACCACCACCCTGGCTGTAAGATGCCACAAACCTGCTGGTGTTCGTGGCCTTGCTAATCACCCTGCTACTGTTGGCGTGTGCCGGGTATTTCATGCAACTTCTGTTTTTATCTAATTCTAGTTGGCCCAGGAATTGTTTGGAGATACGGCATCTGAGGAAGGAGGTCATGAACCTTCAGGGTTTGAAACTAAGAGAACCTTGCAGTTTCCACACAGGACAGGATCTTATCGCCAGCAGAGGATAGTTGCTAAGGAAGGCCACTGAGCCCAGCCACAGCCCTTTATCAGGAAAGGATAAGGGATAAGGACATTAGGAGCCTCTGTCTTTAGTGACCTCGGGTTGAAATTTCCCAAGGCACTGAGGAATGTCTACAATTGAATTTATAACCACTTCAAAAAGCATTCACACATAAGCCATAGAGACACAAACAGAATTGAACATCATTTGGACCATTACACATTTTATCTTAAAATATTTGTGTCTTGAGGTCTTAGCTTAAAACATTTACATCTTGGCTCTTGAACAATTTTTTTTTTTTTTTGAAACACGGTTTTTCTGTGTAACAGTCCTGGCTGTCCTGGAACTCGATTTGAAGACCAGGCCAGCCTTGAACTCACAGAGACTCACCTGCCTCTGCCTGGAAGTGCTGGGATTAAAGTTGTGTGCCACCACCACCCGACTTCTTGAACACTTTTGTTTGTTTGTTGTTTGCACTGTTGCAAGGCTAAAGTTTTCAGGCAAAGAAGAGTTTTATTTGTTGGTGTTCTGTTTTGCACAGGTCCACAGAAGAATTAGCGTCAATCCAGGATGAATTTTTATTTTTTATTTTTTATTTTTTGGTGGAGCTGAGGATCGAACCCAGGGCTTTGCACTTGCTAGGCAAGTACTCACCACTGAGCTAAATCCCCAACGCCCCCAGGATGAATTTTAGGCGCAGCAGCAGCAGAGGAACCAACCTCTGTTGCTTCATCAAAGGCCTTTTTTTTTTAAATCATTCCACAATTTACATCTCTTAGCAAGTCAGTTTCCACACACCAGAACCTCTTATCTGGAGTTGTTTGGAGGAACCAAATGCCCAAGAAATTCTCATTCATGAGACCTCTTGGTTTCAAGATCCTCTTAGAACAAAGTTTTGCAAAGATCTTGACCACTTCAGGAAGAACTCAGATAGAATCAAACACTTCCAATAAAAGCTAACACTAAAACAAGGGAACAATACCAAAAAGTAGTATCACCAAAGGTAACAGTCACAAAAGGTAACAGTAGCAAAAGGTAACAGTAACAAAAGGTAACAGTAACAAAAGGTATCAGTAACAGAAGGTAACAGTAACAAAAGGTAACAGTAACAAAAGGTAATAGTCACAAAAGGTATCAGTCACAAAAGGTATCAGTAACAAAAGGTATCAGTAACAAAAGGTAACAGAAAAGGTAACAGTCACAAAAGGTAACAGTCACAAAAGGTAACAGTCACAAAAGGTATCAGTCACAAAAGGTAACAGTAACAAAAGGTAACAGTAACAAAAGGTAACAGTAACAAAAGGTAACAGTAACAAAAGGTAACAGTAACAAAAGGTAGTACCAGGAAAGGCAGTTCAAAGCCCAAGTGCTAACACTCCAGAATTCAAGCCTGATGCAATGCTCTGTGAGATCTCCTACCACATTTGTTAGTTTTGTGGTGGTTTAAATAGGAATGGCCCTCATAGGCTCCTAGATTTGGATGCTTGGTCATTATGGAGTGGTGCTACTTGAGAGTAAGGATCAGAGGGTGTGACTTTGTTGGAGGAAGTGTTTCTCTGGGGGAGGACTTTGGGGTTTCAAAAGCTCAAGCCAGGCTCAGGGTCTGTGTTAGTGTCTCTTCTTGCTGCCTGAGATCAGGATGTAGAACACTCAGCTACTTCTCCAGCACCTTGATGCCCATGTGCCTCCATGCTCCCTGCCATGAGACTCATGGCCTAAACCTCTCAAATTGCAAGGAAGCCCCAATTAAAAGCTTTCTTTTAGCCGGGTGTTGGTGACACACGCCTTTAATCCCAGCACTCAGGAGGCAGAGCCAGGTGGATCTTTGTGAATTCGAGGCCAGCCTGGTCTAAAGAGCGAGATACAGGAAAGGCACAAAGCTGCACAGGGAAACCCTGTCCCGAAAAACAAAAACAAACAAACAAACAAAAGGCTGCAATGGTCATAGGGTATAGCAGGATATCTAGTAGAATAATAGTATCTAGGGTAAACATTAGAATGAAACAGCTGTTTTCTAGAAGTATTTAGACCTTGAAGAAATCATTGTAGAAAACAGTGATTGTTGGGTTGGGGATTTAGCTCAGTGGTGCTGGGTTCTATCCTCTGCTAAAAAGAAAAAAAAAAGAAAGAAAGAAAAGAACAAAACAAAACAGTGATTGTTAGCTATAGAGTGTTTTCTTTTTGTTTTTTGTTTTTGTTTTTCGAGACAGGGTTTCTCTGTAGCTTTGGAGCCTGTCCTGGACTAGCTCTGTACTGTAGACCAGGCTGGCCTTTAACTCACAGAGATCCACCTGCATCTGCCTCCCGAGTGCTGGGATTACAGGCGTGTGGCACCACCGCCCAGCTAGAGTGTTTTCTGAAGAAGCTTTTCAACATTTGCATGACTTTGGTCACAAGTCAGTCCTGGCACAACTGGAGCATCTTGCATTACTGAGTATTGCAAATGGACAAAATAAGGACTAAAGTTGCAGGTGTGTGCTGTTTTCCTTCATGACCATATAGATTAGATCAGGGACTTTGGTATGAGGAACTTGTTTTGCCCAAAAAACAACTTTTGTGTATCAATCAATAAATATGCCTAGGCACAGCTGTTGGAAGTTCTGTCAGTCAGAGGCTGGACCTTCCTGCTGCAGAGTCTAAAATTCACCTTGGAGAGACCTCTTTCTTGATCATTCCATGTAACTGAGGACACCAACAATGGTGTCACTTCACAGCAACAGAACACTGATGAAGACAGTCATAAAATGTAGCCTTAGCAGTGGTGGTGGCACACCCTATAATCCCAGCACTGGGAGGCAGAGGCAGATCTCTGAGTTTGAGGCCAGCCTGGTCTACAGTTGAGTTCCAGAATAGTCAGTGCTTTACACAGAAACCTTGTCTGGAAACAACAACCACAACAAAGAAACCAAAAAACCAAAGCAAAACAAAACAAAAAAACCCAGCCTTTTCTAGACATACTAATAGGGCAAAAGGGAATCTATCTTTAAGTCAACCAGGTGACATTCATGTCATTGTCCACCTCCTTTACATGTGACTTTGCAGCTTGTCATGGTCTCATTCCCTCAACTGATGTGTCAGTTGTTGGTGTCCAGTGCAGGAGGGTTAAATGGCATTTAAAAATATCTTGAAGGGGCTGGAAAGAAAAGATGGATGATTGTTATAATCCCAGCACCATGTATGTGTGTGAAGGTGTGGCTCACATCTACCCTGAACTCCAGCTCTAGGAACCTGCGCCCTCTTGTGGTCTCCATGGACACAGCACCCACATGGGGCTCTCAGAAAAACCTAAAACCTTTGGAATTGGTGAACCAAATCCAAGCTGAGAGGCTGATGTCACAAGTCACATGAGGAGAAGGATGATCTGAGACACTAACCTGCATTCTGCACAGCTTCCTGCTGCTGTGGGACAGAGGTGCTGGTGAGCCTCCTCCTTCAGGACAGGCTGTGTCCCCACACTGGGGACACTGAGGCCTGTGTGGGAAAAGCAGAAGCAGACTGACACATGAGCTCATACTGACAGCTTACCCAGTGTAATTCCACATGTTCTTTACACATGCACAAGGTTTATGGGACAGAAAGAAAACAGAGGATGAGTGGATGGGGGGCTGAGGGAAAGGGCAACTGGAAGGACAATCTGCCTGCCTGGACAGTCACCCAAAGTTCCTCTGCAATGTTGGGGCACCATCTTCAGCCTATAGGCCTAGAGTATCAGGCAAACTTCTCAGTGAAGCAGGGAATTTGAAAGACTGTCCTGCCTTGTATTGGAAAAGTTCATCAGTTGCTTTCCTCTGTGTCCTGCAGAATATCTGGCAGACTCTTCTGTAAGCAAGAATTTGAAGAACTGTCTTGCCTTGTTTTGGCAAAGTTCAATAGTCTTTTTCCTGTGTGTCCTGCATGTCCAGTCTGCACAGCACATTGTCTGCAGTCAAAACCGAGAGCAATTTCCTTGCCCAGTGAACCTTGCCACAATGGAAGCAAAGTCCATAAGGAGTTTCTACAGTGCCTATCATATTTTCAGAAGCAAATTGGTGTTTCCAGGAGCAGATGTGTCTCATTGTCATAAAAATCTTCAAATTAACAAAACATTTTAAATGCCATATTCTATAGGTCTTTGAAATATTTGAAGACCATCTATGTAAGACATATCTACAAATTTGATTGTTATAAATGACTAACTACTGACACGTTTCTGATGGTCCTATATAATTTCTAGTAACAGCTTCAAAAACTAAAACTTTGCCTTATGTTTTTAAATGAACTGCTTAGGGACAATACCTTAAACAACAGTAGAAACACATATACAATATGTAGTTTAAAAAAACCCAAAAACCAAAAAACAACCAACCTTAAGTTTGTATCAATATACAAATACCCTTTAGACAAGAGTAGAAACATATATACAGTATAATGAAAAATAACTTTAAATTTATATCAATATACAAAAATCCCTTAAACAATAGTAGAAATATATGTATACATTGTGTTGTAATGAAAATTACCTTAAATTTGTAACAATTCTTACAAAATAATTGAGGTCAATAGTTGTCCCTGTGGGGCGGTGGTGGAGCACACCTTTAATCCCAGCACTCGGGAGGCAGAGCCAGGGAAATCTCTGTGAGTTCGAGGCCAGCCTAGTCTACAGAGTGAGTTCCAGGAAAGGCGCAAAGCTACACAGAGGAACCCTGTCTCAGGAAAAAAAAAAAAAAAGTTGTCCCTTAGTTTACAATAGATTCTATAATCTATCCCATTACTTAAAGTAGATTCAACAATCTACCCATCCATCCTATCATTCCTATATCCCCTAAATGATAACACACATCCATACCCCACCAAATAATGAAAGATCACTATACCACCCCCACTCTTGGAATATAGGCATAGTTTTCTCTAAATGGTTCATGCTGTCTTTTGGGTAAAATCATTTTTTGGGGTCCCTGAGAAAATGTTGAGATAATGACCAAGTCCTGGGAAGACCAGCAGTAACCTTTGCTGATAGATATCATCTGTCAAGATTCAGGAGGTCTCCCCTGATCACACCTGATCCATATTAACCCTGAAGGAATCCACAACCTCTCATCTCCTGTGGGAACAAAACTTCAAAGCAGGTTTGATTTCCACTTCACAAATATATTTTTTCACTTTTAAAAAGATTTAAGGCTTTCCTAAGGTATACAGGCTGATTTATTTCAACAGTCCTTCTTTCAATTCTGGGTCTCTTTGCAGCTGTCCTTTGCTTTTCAACAATCAGAAAATTTAAAATCAACACAATAACATACAGGATCTGGCCCCTGTGTATTTCCTGTGTAATGTGGTTTTTTTTCTTTTACACTCTTTAAAGACTTTATTTTATAAACTACTCATGTTCTTTCTATGATTATACCATTTGTCTTTTCTTAAGTCTACATACCTGTTAAACACACTGGAACCTGTTTCGAGGTTATTCTGTCTGGATCTCTTCTGCTGTGAATCTCTAGTCTTTCTGGACATGAGCAAACTTTGAAGTGGCTAATCTACACCTAGATCCTCCTCATGTGGCCCTCACCTGGCTCTGCCCACTTCTCAGGTCCTTAGAGCCAAGCCTAAGGCTCTCAGCCTGGTCAGAGGTTTGATTGAGAATTTCATTCAACCCTCTAGAGTTCAAGAATGCCTGTGCTTGCACTGGGGCAGGCATTTTCACTTAGTTTTTGTTCCTACTTAAAATACTAGCTGCTTGGGCTGGAGAGATGGCTCAGTGGTTAAGAGCACCAACTGCTCTTCCAGAGGACCCGGGTTCAAATCCCAGCACCCACAGGGCAGCTCAAAAGTGTCTGTAACTCCAGTTCCAGGGGACCCAACACCATGGCAAAACACCAATGAACATAAAAAAAAACCAAATAAATTAAAAAAGAAAAAGAAAAAGGAGCAAAGGGTTCCTCTACCCTTTAAAAAATATACTAGCTGCTCAAGAGCTTGACAACAGGCAGAAACTCTTAAAGGAGCCATGTCCTTTCTTTTTTTTCTTCAAAGCTTTCTCAGGCACTATGAAAATTCAAGCTCCACGTTGGTACACCAAAATGTTGTTGGGGTTTTTACTCTTTGGGGAAGCCTGCCACCTAGCTCCCAAATAAATAACAAACAGAAGCCTATTCAGAAATACAAATGCTCAGCCTTAGCTTGGCTTGTTTCTTGCCAGCTTTTCTTAAATTATCCCTGTCTACCCTTTACCTGTGGGGTTTTCTCATTCTCTTAACTCTGTAAATCTTACTCTTACTCTATGGCTTGCCATACAGCTAGGTAGCTGGCTCACGATGTTGTCCTCCTCCTTCTCTGCCTCCTAGATCTCCTCCTGGATTTCTCCTTCTATTTATCTTCTCTCACTGCTAGTCTTGCCTGTTTTTCTCTCCTGCCTCACTATTGGCCATTCAGCTCTTTATTAGACCATCAGGTGTTTGACACAGGCACAGTTAACACAGCTTCACAGAGTTAAACAAATGCAACATAAACAAAAGCAAAACACCTTAAATATCTACTACAACAAGTTTGATCATGCTTGGGTGAGCATATGTACAACACAAATTGAACTTTCTTTCTTCATTTTTTTTTTTTGGGGGGGGTGAGATCACAAAGGTTGAGGGCATACCTGGGAGGATTGGAAAGTGAGTGTGATCTGGGTGCATAATAATCTATAAAAATTATTATGTTAGGAAAAAAGCCCATGCAATTCCCTGCATTGCTCCACCTGCTGCCATCAAGGCCAAGTTTGAGGAGACTGATCTGAACAGAAGGAGGGTGCTGGGAAACTAAGCCAGTGGCACCAGGTCCAATTGGAACCAGGGCCTGAGGGCTGTCCAGACAGTGCCTGACAAACAACCAGATTCCAAGAGGCCCACATGTGTCAGGTCCTGCACATGGGAAAGCTGACTCATGAACAAAGAGAGCCAGGCCTAGTGGTGCATGCCTTTAATCCCAACACTCAAGAGGCACAGGCAGGTGAATCTCTGAATTTGAGTCCAGCCTGGTCTACAGATTAAGTTCCAGGACGGCCATGCAACACAGAGAAACCCTGTCTTGACAAACCAAAGGAAATAGAACGTAGATGTGGTGGTTTGAAAGAAAATGGCCCCCAAAGGGAGTGGCACTATTTGGAGGTGTGGCCTTGTTGGTGGGAGTGTGGTATTGTGAGGGCAGGCTTTGAGGTCTCTTTTTCTCATATGAGAGCCGGTCAATTTCCTGTTGCCTGTAAGATGTAGGACTCTCAGCTCCAGCACTATGTCTGCCAACATGCTGCCATGCTCCCATTCATGATCATAGTGGACTGAACCTCTGAAACTGTAAGTAAGCATCCCTTAATTAAATGTTTTCTTTAGGGCTGGAGAGATGGCTCAGAGGTTAACACACTGACTGCTCTTCCAGAGGTCCTGAGTTCAATTCCCTAAAATCACATGGTGGCTCACAACTATCTGTAATGAGATCTGGTGCCCTCTTCTGTATACATAATAAATAAATAAAAATTTTAAAAAATGTTTTCTTTTTAAGAGTTGCCGCAGGGTGCTGGTGGCACTCGCCTTTAATCCCCAGCACTCGGGAGGCAGAGGCAGGCGGAACTCTGTGAGTTCCAGGCCAGCCTGGGCTACCAAGTGAGTCCCAGGAAAGGCGCAAAAGCTACACTGAGAAACCCTGTCTGAAAAACAACAACAACAAAAAAAAAAGAATACAGAAAGTCATTAAAGATATGCAGTTTTAAAATCTAAAGTTTTTAAAGGGAGAAGTAATAAAAAAAGAATAAGCCCATGTAAAGATGGGAAATATTACAACACAAGGAGTTATATGGTACTTTATTAATTTTGAAGGTTTTGATTCCTAATGAACAAACTGCAGCTGCTGTGAGACACTGGATTGTGGATGGGAGTCTTGAATTAAAACCAACCTATATACTTTAGGAATGCCTTAACTTAGTCATCTGTAACAATCAAACTTATGGTCATGGTAGGCATGCTTTCAAGGTCATACATATTTATATAGATAGGTGATCTTCAAACACTTCAAAGACCTACAGAATATGACATTTAAAATGTTATAAATAACATAATGCTTTTCGTGACAATGAGACACATCTGCTCCTGGCAGAACCAATTCACTTCAGAGAAGATGATGGGTATCGAAGAAACCCCATATAGAGTTTGCTTTCAAGAGCTATGGGATAATGCTCTTGTACACTGAAAGATTTGTTACTTGATTGGTTTAATAAAATCTTGATTGGCCAGCAGCCAGGGCAGTAAGTATTGGCAGGGTGGGCAGACTAGGAGAATTCTGTGAAGAGGAAAGGTGGAGTCAAGGACTCACCAACCAGATGCAGAGGAAGAAAGAAGAGAATGTCAGAATGAAAAAGGTGCCAAGTCACGTGGCTGAACATAGATAAGAATTATGGGTTAATTTAAATGTAAGAGCTAGTTAGTAATAAGCCTGAGCTTCTGGCCAAGCATTCATAAGTAATATTACGGCCTCTGAATCAATTACCTGGAAAGCAGATGCCAGGTTATTTGAAAGTTGTTGTGCTGGACACAGAAACTTCCACCTAGAGCAAGAGTAGCCATTTCAGCAAGAAACTGGTCTTAACTACTGACAGCATGCAGTACAAATTGGACAAGCAGGACACAAAGGAAAGATTGCTGAACTTTGCCAAGACAAGGTTGGACAGTCTTTCAAAATTCCTACTTCACAGAAAAGTGTGACAGGAAATCTGGGTCTGTAGGCTGAAGACAGATGCCCTATCATTACAGATGAACCCTGGGGTGACTGACCAGGCAGCCAGGTATCTCTGTCATTTCACAATTTTGGAAATTGCTTGCTTAGAACTTTCTGTTTACTCAGGTAATATTATATCCTTCTCAGGTCTCTGACGGAGTTGAAGACTAGATAGTTATACTTACAGTTTTCCTTAGTCTTGATAGAAAGTAAATTAGGTACAAAACTTTGGATTCATCAAGACAGGATAGATAATGGAATGT
>NW_023412213.1:0-10647 GCF_903995425.1 Onychomys torridus
CCAGTCACAAGATTAGCTCAGACAATAGCAATTGTTCCCATATATGCATGGGAAAGCATTACTTGCAAACTGTACCACATGAGTTTGTAAAAAAAATGAGTGCATGATGTTTTGCTGTGAATTCCATTTCTGGACTTGTAATTTGCTTAAGGTCTCCTCCAGCAGAACAGGAAGTCCAAAAACACCACGAGAAGATGCAAATCGGAAAGTTGGCTTTTCTGGGTCATCTACGCTTGCTGAGAAGTGTAATGTGCTGTTATGTGCCTGCAGGCCCAGGAACCAGAGTAAATGGCAGGCCTGAACAAAGCTGTTTATTGCAAGACAGGCAGGTGCATTTTGGGCAGGCCGATCACCAATTTCCAAACTGATAGATGGTGGTTAGACAATGTCTGTGATGATTAATAGTGATCACCAACTTAACAGGATCTCATATCACTGAAGAAATGAGCCTCTGGGTGTGTCTATGAGGGACCACGCTGATTTGATTGACAGAGGCGGGAAAGATCCACTCTCAATGTGGGTGGCACCATTCCATGGGATGGAGCCCTAGACGATAAAGGGAGAAAGCTGGTTAGGCACCAACATGCATCACTTTCTTCTTGACTGCAGATAGAATGTGACCGGCCACTTCAAGTTCTTGTCACCTGGATCCCCTGCCATGATGGGCTGTACCATCAAGCTACAAAGGGTATTTCACCACAGCCACAGGAAAAGTAACCAAGGCAGCATCTGATATAGAAACTCTGTGTTTTTATTCCCCAAGTATGGATACTCATAACACTTGGTTGTGTGATTAAAATAGGATTTGTTGGCCGGGTGGTGGTGGCACACGGCTTTAATCCCAGCACTCGGGAGGCAGAGCCAGGCAGATCTCTGTGAGTTTGAGGCCAGCCTGGGCTACCAAGTGAGTTCCAGGAAAGGCACCAAAACTACACAGAGAAACCCTGTCCCGAAAAACAAAAAACAAAAAACAAAAACAACAATAACAACAACAAAATAAAAGGATTGTTCAATTGGCAGGTAATGTCCAGGGAACTGTGTTATACACCGTGCCACTTAGAGAAAAGCTTGCATGATTCTGGACAGAAACGGTAGGTGGCCACCACACTGGGGTCCCCAATTCTGGTAACAGCAGCAGTCATGACTGAAGGCGCAGTTGAAGAATTTGAGCGGCGGGGACCGACAGTTCGAATGAGTTCTAGTAATACACAAAGAAACAGCCCAGATCCTCCAAGAAGCAGGACAGCCATGACGAGGAACGAGGGACAGGTTGCTGCAGGTCTCATCTTCCACCCCATCCTCCTCCAGCTCGAACAGCATCTTGCTGCCTCAGGAACATACCCATCATGCTTCAGTGTTCTCCAAGGCACCAGCATGCCTCCCTTTCCTCAGATCCCTGCTCACATGTGGCTCCACAGGGCCTTGTCCTCCTGGCCTACATAACTTCTGTCCTTTTTGTGGCTTTATCAGATGCAGTGCTGTGTATCCCCCACCCCCCACTGAAACACAAGTAATACCAAACAGGAGCTTCATCTCATGTATTCACTGCTCCAAACCCCAAAATTACACCTAAAGGGACATAAATGAATAAATAAATCGGCCTGGAAATAGAAGATCTGGGTTTTAGATTTTCATCAAAATGGATCGCCTGGTTATACCACTAGTAAGTTCTGATTGCCAGCAGCTTCATAGTTTCCATATATATATATTTGATTTTCGAGACAGGGTTTCTCTGTAGTTTTAGAGCCTTTCTAGGACTAGCTCTGCAGAGCAGGCTGGCCTCGAACTCACAGAGATCCACCTGTCTCTGCCTCCTGAGTGCTGGGATTACAGGTGTGCACCACGACCGCCTGGCAGATAGTTTCCATATTTTTAAAAAACAAAGACACATTACAGCCTGGGAACAATAATTCCACAAACCTGGCTTTCCATAGCAGATGTTTCTGCAGGTCAAGTTATTCCCTGTCCCCGAAAGAGAGAAATTAGAACAAATTACTATCACTTTTGATGGAATATTGAAATTAAATTTTGCTTTACACATGATTATATTGGTTTGTCATATTTTTGTAAATAAAGATCTTCTAATGCTTTTAGCACAAGGTTTGATAAATGTTTTAAGAAGCAAGGTGGAGGATGTTCTTCATACTCAAGCCTTTGGGATCAATTAAAATACTTGTTTAAAGCACCAAAAAAAAAAAAAAAAAGTTGGTGGGAAAAGTGGAGATGTTCAGACCTCACTGTTACAGATCATCCATGACCATCTGCACCTAAAGAAGTCTAGATGGCAATCCAAAGCGCACAGCCTTAGGGTCTCTCTTTGTCTGGCTTCCTCATTATCCAGACAGTGGGTCCTTCATACACTAGAGGGATAGAACAGCCAGAAAACATTAGTTCTTCTGTAGAAGTGAATATCAAGGGTAACCGTGGAATTAAAAAATACTTATAAATATTTATGAACCGAGACAAATAAAAAAGATTAAAATAAAAATGGAAACGTAAAAGTGAAAGGAGAACACAGATTAAATCTCAGGAAGATCTAATGTTCACTTTGAAGTGTCCTCACGGCAGAGGAGGAATCAATGAAGATGAAATACAGAAGGGACCCTACGGCCTTCCCTACTAAACAGAACTGATCTTTCAAAGGTCAGTCACTGTATTCGCCATCTTCAAGATCAGGGTCCCAGAAGAAGCAGAGATGGGATGTTCCACACTGATGATTCTCAATGCCAGTCAAGGACACAAGGTAGTTTACCCCAAGGAAACCCATGGCAACTGGGTTCAACTGGCTAAGTTTCCGACTGAAGCTGAAATCAAAAGTTTTAACAATCACCGTTTTAAAAATCTTGCCTCTTTGAGAAAGTCAATATAGACAATTTTGTGACGAGCTTCTCTTTTCAGGTCTTGCCCATCGCTGCAACCCTTTCCCAAGCATCCTGTTTTTCACAGACTAACATTACTTCTGCTTACTGTCTCTAAATCCATAGTTCTCAACTTGTGGGCTGGCTGTGACCCCTTTGGAGGTTGAAGGACCCTTTCCCAGTGGTTGCATATCAGATATCTGGCATATGCCAGACAGTGGTGGCACACGCCTTAAATCCCAGCACTTGGGAGGCAGAGGCAGGTGGATTCTCTGTGATTAGAGGCCAGCCTGGTCCACAGAGTGAGATCCAGGACAGCCAGGGCTACATAGTAAAACCCTGTCTTGAAACACACACACACCATCACCACCATCACTACCACCACCACCAAACAAACAAACAAACAAACAAACAAACAGATATTTACATTATGATTCATAACAGCAAAATTACAGTTGTAAAGTAGTGAAGAAAATAATTTTACGGTTGGGGGTCACCATAACATGAGGAACTGTATTAAAGGGTCACAGCATTAGGAAGGTTGAAAATCACTTCTCTAAATAAAAGTAGGCATCAAGGGCAGAAACTTCATTTTGGTCATAGCTTTCTTTCTGGTACTTGGTATACTGTGTTCAATGTGTGGGAATGGGTGAATTCTTATCTCTAAGATAGTGTGGTGGTTTGAATAGGAATGGACACCATAGACCCATGTGTTTGAATGTTTGGCCCATAGGAAGTGACATCATTAGGTGTGACTCTATTGGAGTAGGTGTGGCCTTGTTGGAGGAAGTGTGTCACTGTGGAGGTGGGCTTTGAGGTCTCATATGCTCAAGCTATGCCCAGTGTGACACACAGTCTCCTTCTGCTGCCTGTGGATCAAGATGGAGAACTCTCAGCTCCCTCTCTAGCACCGTGTCTGCCTGCATGCCACTATACTTCTTGCCGTGATGATAATAGACTAAATCTCCTGAACTGTAAGCCAGCCCCAGTTAAATGTTTTCCTTTATAAGAGTTGTGGTCATGGTGTTTCTTCACTGCAATAGAAACCTTAACTAAGACAGACACGTTCTATTTTCATGACATTTGGGGCTGGAGAGATAGTTCAGTGGTTGAGAGTGGATGCTGTTCTTGCAGAGGACCTGAATTAAGTTCCCTGCTTTCATGCTGGGGTGACTCAGTCATTTTTTTTAACTCCAGTTCCAGGGCATTCAACACCCTCTGCTGGCCTCTATGGGCACCTCACACACACACACACACACACACACACACACACACACACACACACATGATCACTGGTTTCTCGAGACAGGGTTTCCCTGTGTAACAGTCCTGGTTGTCCACTCTGTAGACCAAGGTGGCCTTGAACTCACAGAGATCTGCCTGCTTCTGCCTCCCAAGTGCTGGGATTAAAGGTGTGCACCACCACCACCTGGCTGCACATAATTTTTAAAAATAGTGAAGTCTTGGGTCTAGAGAGATGGTTCAGTAGTTCAGAGCACTTGTTGCTCTTGCAGAGGATCTGGGTTTGGTTCCTAGAACTGCTATGGTAGTTCATAACCATCCATAACTCCAGTTCTAGAGGATGCAACTCCCTCTTCTGGCCTCCATGGACAGTAGGCACACACATGGTACATGTATATATATATGCAGGCAAGACACTCATACACATAAAGTAAAACAAATAAACCTTAAAAAATACTGAAGTCTTAGAGAATAATTTTGTTATGTAAAGAAAATGAGTCTGTTGGGCCTGGTCTTGAGAAGGAGCATCTCACTTCATGTGAGTTGCTGCCCTGTAAACCAGAGAAGGAAACCAAATGTTTCATAATAAATACTTAGTGCTAGAGCTGATATGAACCAACATGATCTCTCAGTTTTATGTGTCTATGACTGTAGCTGCCTTTAATCCCAGCACTCAGAAGGCAGAGGCAGACTGATGTGTATGAGTTTGAGACCAGCCTGGTCTATAGATCGAGTTCCAGGACAGCTGGCTACACACAGAAACCCTGCCTCGAAAAAAAATGCTGGCATTTTCTGCATATTGACTGAGCTAATGTTCACGGAAAGGCTCCTGGAAGTAAATATGACAGAGTGACAGACAGTGTGACTTCTAGTAGTATCATGAGACATTTAACCAAATAACTGCACTCCAGCGCAGATACAATGGCAGAATCTGGCCACCAGGTGGCGCATGTGGCTCTCTAATGGCATTTACCAGGCTCCTCGCAGAGGCTGGAGCTCCTGCTACCTGAATGGGTGGATTTCAGATCTGAAAAGCTCAAGGCCATCTTTATAATGCAATATGGCTCATTCAGGGTTGTACGTGAATCTCCTCCACCTTGTGGTGTGGTCCGGTGGCAAGCCACCGGGCTTCTGGCTTACCTTCTTGAGTGATCGGGGGTTTTTCCTTGGCTGTATGCTCTTTGAGAATGAGAGTGAGGGGCGGGAGAGAAGGCTCAGCAGTCAAGAGCACGGGCTGGAATCCCCAGCACCCACAGGGCAGCTCACAGCCGTCTGTGACTCCAGTTCCAGGGGATCTGATCCCCTCATACAGACGCACATGCAGGCAAAACACCAATGCACATGAGAATAAACAAACTATATTAAAAAAAGAATGCAGCTGGGTGGTGGTGATGTACACGTTTAATCCCACACTCGGGAGGGAATCTCGGTGAGTTGGAGACCAGCCTGGTCTATAGAATGAATTCCAGGACAGCCGGGACTACACAGTGAAATCCTGTCTCAAAAACCAAAACACACACACACAAACAAAAAATGCACTGAAAGTCTTTAAAAAAAAAATAAAGGAAAAGAAAAAAGAAGAGTGAGGGGAAAGAATACATCAGAAGGAAAGCACTTTTATAGGCTCTAACCCAGGAAGGAGGTAAGAGGAAGACCTTGGTACCTGGTTACTAGCGTATGCAGCTGCTAGTCTGTGACTTTGCAGAACTGTACCTGGAACCCAGTCACTAGAGAAAGCACCAAAGGTCTGGCGGGGTCTCTCAAAGGGGAAGACGCGGGGGAAGACGCGGGGGAAGACACGGGAATGATGCTCCACCTAGATCTTTGGTGTGAGGAGAA
Source organism: Onychomys torridus (assembly GCF_903995425.1). Taxonomy (NCBI): domain Eukaryota; kingdom Metazoa; phylum Chordata; class Mammalia; order Rodentia; family Cricetidae; genus Onychomys; species Onychomys torridus. Next base: position 5,940 of record NW_023412213.1, read on the forward strand.
AGATGACTTCTCCGGGGCATGCTGGGAACCACAGGGCACCCTTGGCAGGTAGGTTTCCCCCAAGGGGACTTTGGGGGGGGTATGTCGTGGGAAGGCAGGAAGATAATAAGAGGCAAGGGGAAGTGGGGAGGGGGGAGTAGAGAATCTAGACCTGAAGGTCCTGCCACAGTCAGAAGAGAAGGGCTTCCCTGAAGTTTGCAACCGCTGGAAGCCAGCATCTCTCCCATCCTTCAGTCTCTGGAGAAGATACTCTTCACACAGAAGCAACCATGCCCTGCTGGGGGTGCCCAGGGAAGACAGACCAATTCAATAAAAACCAAGAAAAGTCGTCAAGTAAAGCACCCCCTACCCTCGCCACAAATGCTTGTGTTTTCTGTCCCTCCTCCCGGCCACAGCATGCTGGATGGAGGTCTGGGTCCTGGGGGCAGGGAGAACCTGAGAGCAGGAAAACACAAGCCACCTTAGATCCCTCCCAGGCTGCTACCAAGGAGGTCCACAGGTCAGCTCCACACCCATCTCCCAGCTTGAGGGCCTTTGCCCCCCCCCCCCCCCCAGAAGCCAGATATGAACTATGAAACTTTGTTACAAGCCCAACAAACCAGTTTACCTGAGAACTTGCAAAGTTTTCCCAGCACACCCCCAAAGGTCAGAAAAAAAATCATTTGACGGGGTACGGTCAAATGCTGCAGGGCGGGGATTGGTGTAAATACCCCCCCCCCCCCCACCTCGCGTCCAGGCATTTGCTCCCAGTGGTGGTATTCCTCCTGGTTGAAAGTCTCATAGTATAGTGACTGTGAGCCTCGGTGAGGACTACAGTGGTGTGCTGTGGGATGTCTTTCTGCTCGATGTGAATATATGCTGTTCCCACTGGTTAGTAAATAAAGCTGCATTGGCCTATGGCAGGGTAGGATGGAGCCAGGATGGAGAAGAAAGGAGAGTAGGGAAGATACCGAACTGCCGTCCAAGGAGCAACGTGTCATAGTTAATTTAAGATGAAAGAGCTAGCTAGCAAGAAGCCTGCCATAGGCCGTACAGTTGGTAATTAACATAAGCCTCTGAGTGATTATTTTATAAGCAGCTACAGGACCAGGTGGGATGATAGAAACTTTTGCTACAGTGGTGTCCTGAAGGGATGGGCTGGGAGACCCCCACAGGTTTCACACACTGGAGTGAGAAGAACTCTGAACCAATCACCTTGCCACAGCAAGGTAAGACAGCTGTGTGTGTGTGTGTGTGTGTGTGTGTGTGTGTGTGTGTGTGTGTTTGTGTGTGTGTGTGAAGGGAATCATTAGCCAAGACAAGGCAAAGGCTAGGGAGCCAGGCAAGGGCTAGCATGGAAACAAGCGTGCCTTCACGAGCCCCTGCCTTAGCTTCCTGCCAGATCCTACCGGAAGACTGAGGAAGCATCCCAAGGCTCCTCCTATTCACCGTGTGTAACAAGGGATATTCTGTACAGTCATTGTCCTTAGCTGGGGCACCGTCAATTCCAGTTCCGTATCCATGCAGATTTCATTCATTTATTCAAGTCAGCTCAACTAGGCTGTGTGTGATGCCAATTTCTTAGGTGATCCAGAGCTGTTCTTCTCAGTCACCAGCGTCTGTGCACCCTGTCTCTGTCTCCTCCTCTGCTTGCTTTCTTAAGCAGCTTTTCCCCTGGCACGGGTGGGGTAGTGAAGAACCAAAGCACCCGCATTTCAAGGAAGCCCCTCACCCCAGCTTGAAACAGGCCTGACAGTTTCAAAATTCTCAGAGCCGCTGACATAGGTCCCAGGACAAAGTCAGGATGTTTGAAGAGCTATCTGGTAGCCACTGATTAACCATAGAATGCCCCAATGCTGGAGATGGTCAAAAGTACAAAGTCAGGATGTTTGAAGGACTATCTAGCAGCAATTGATTAACCATAGAATGCCCCAATGCTGGAGATGGTCAAAAGTACAAAGTCAGGATGTTTGAAGGACTATCTAGCAGCAATTGATTAACCACAGAATGCCCCAATGCTGGAGATGGTCAAAAGTACAAAGTCAGGATGTTTGAAGGACTATCTAGTAGCAATTGATTAACCACAGAATGCCCCAATGCCGGAGGTAGTCTGTAAAGTTTGACAAACAACCGGTTAAAACTACAAAGTAAGATAACACAGAAATTCAGAAAAGCCCCTGAAACTTGAGCCAATCAGAATTGTACCTGTCCTAGCACCCCTAAATAATGTAACCTTGTGGTTTTTGCCTTTAAAACCTGAGCTTGCAGAGGGATGGGCACCTCCTCCAGCCGCTACTGTTTTGGATGGCTAGAGGAGGTCCCTGCCTCGGCTTGCACTGCTTCAGTAAACCTTGCTTTTGCATTTTGGTGAGTTCGTGTCTCTGGTGGTCTCTTAGTGTGTGTGTGTGTGTGTGTGTGTGTGTGTGTGTGTGTGTGTGTGTGTGTGGTGTCTGGCGCCCAGGGCACAACTGTAGAGGTATACTGGTAAATGGTCAACAACATAAGTGTACCTGGTTCAGCTAAAAGTGATTGTGTCTTCCCCAAACTCATTAGTTTGAAATCCCAACTGATGGGACTTTAGAGAGGGAAGTGGTGGAGAGTGGTCAAGTCATGGATGGTGTTAGTGTCTCAGGAAGGGGCCCAGTGAGCTGCTTTGCTCCTTCTGCACCATGTGAACAGTGAGAGGGTCATCTGTGAGTCAAGAAGAGGGACCTCCCGCAGCATTGAGTCTGCCAGGACCTTCATTTCGGACTTCCCAGCCTCTGGAGCCATGAGAAATGAGTTTCTCTTGTTTATGAACTATATCCAGTTCATGGTAGTCTGTCATAGCAGCCGCTGGACAAGACAAGCCTTCTCCTCTTCCCTGTATTCTTCGTTCTCTTTAGATAAGCCCAGGAATAGGTCAATAAATCTAGCACATCACTGGAAGCCAAGCCAGGGAATAAGCTACTATTCTGTTTCCTGGAGGTGCTCCTGAGTAAGGGAAGATGTGGGTGGGGGTGGGAAACGAGGGGGTAGGGACTGGGGAAGTGTTGATAGAGAGGGAGCTCATTCAGCAGAGTGTCTGCCTAGCCCATAGGAAGCCCTGGGTTCTGTCCCCAGTATTAGGATGGTGGCATGAGTCTGTAATCCCAGCACTTGGGAGACGGAGGGAGGAGGATCATGGCCATTCTCTCCTACATGTCAAATTCAAGGTTGGCTTAGGCTACATACCTCTTTGTGTAAGCTAGATACCAGCTTGTCTTAGCATTCCAAAATGGGGAGCCGTGGTTGGAGGACCAGAGTTACCCATGGAGAAACACTTGTTTTTTCATCCTAGGAACAGCCGTGAGCACATCTTTGTTCCTGGAACTCTGCCCTGTGTTGCCCGAGGCTATGATGGTGCCTAACAGCTATCAGATGCTGAGAGAAAAGAATCTAGCTTGGCAAGTGCTCCCCTAAGGTTAGTTACTATTATTATTCCAATGCTCTCTTTCAGTTACCCCAACCCTAAGTGAGTCTGGCCTTTCCCCAGGAGGAAAGGGTCCTATAACACATCTCAAGAAGGGGACTTGGGAAGTGAGAAGTCACTCACCTTGCATGTCTAAAAGATACTTGCTTCCCTGCATCACCAGGAGCACACCAAGGGTAGAAACAGTCTTGCCTATTTGTGTATCCCCGTTTCTTCTTGCTTTCCTTGGTAGCCTGCCTCTTTGATTTATTGAAGGTATTTTTCTCTTTATGCTGAACTGTAAAACGCCTGTCTAAAGCTAAAAGCCTGCATTACAGGAACTTACAGGTGACCGCTGAAAGGCTGGCGGTGTCTCCAAATCCCCAAATCTAAGGGTACCGGTACTGTACAACAGGAATATGGAGAGTCTTACTGTGATAACTTCTAGTAGCCCAGGAGTCGGAACATCGAGGACCTCACTCTGAGCAAGGCTCACGCGTCAGCATCAGCGCCTTGTTGAGAATGTGTGTTTCTATTAGGAACCTGGACATGGGTTTTCCTGAGTGAATTATCTGGCAGCTATGTGCATGTGATCTCCTATGGGGGAGTGACTCACACAGATGCCTTTAGAAGTGGGCACCCTTCCATATGGGGTCTTTAGAGAAAGTTAGGCTTGTTGAGGAGAGATGAACGACCTTTTGCAATGTGGCAGAGTTGGTGGAAGGATATGTATGAGCTGTGCTGAGGTTCCTTGGCTAGCCGTGACACCAAGCAGCACTGTAGTCATTGAAGGTACTTATATGCATATGGTGATGATGGGGGGCAGGGCATAAATATATGCACAGGCAGGAGATAAATTGCCAAATATATATATATATATATATATATATGTTTGTATTATGCACATATAAGTAATGTGCATAAAATATATGATACATGTATGTACGTACTTATGAGTCTGGATATGTGATGCATAGTTATAATTTTTAGTGTCAGTATATACAGTGCAAAGTTTGGAGAGTCCTTTGACAGACTCACTCTGTCAGAGCAATGATTAAAGGGAGGACAACGGAGCTGGACAGATGGCTCAGCACCTAAGATAGATGGTTCAGCACAGTCTGCTTTTCCAGAGGACCCTAGTTCAGTTCCCAGCACCCATGTCAGGTGGTTCACAATCTCTTTTGACTCTAGTTCCAGGGGATCTGAACCCCTGGCCTCCATGGGTGACTGTATGCTTATGCACAAACCCACAACACAAATACACGCATATAAACACAATTAAGAAAGTCTTAGAAGGGA
>NW_023412214.1:0-15687 GCF_903995425.1 Onychomys torridus
AGCAGAAGGAAGGCTGGAAATAGAAAATCTGAGTAAATGAACAGGAACTTCAGAGGCAAATACAAACAACAGAATGCAAGAGATAGAAGAGAGTATTTTAAATTTATACATCAGCCATGGGTTCCCCTGTCCTCTCCCCTCCTGCCCCACCTCCACCTTCCCCCCAGTCCCTACCCTCCATGCCCATGTCTTCCAGGACCAAGACACCCCTGGGGATTCATTTAACCTGGTGGATTCAGTACAGGCAGGTCCTGTCCCCTCCTTCCAGACTGAGCATGTGTCCCTGTGTAAGCACAAGGTTCCAAACAGCCAGCTCATGCACTAAGGACAGGTCCTGGTCCCATAGACTGGGTGCCTCCCAAACAGATCAAGCTATTCAATTGTCTCACTTATCCAGAGGGCCTGATCCAGCTGGGGGCTCCTCATCCATTGGTTCATAATTCATGTGCTTCCATTCAATTGGCTATTTATCCCTGTGCCTCTCCAATCTTAGTCTCAACAATTCAAACTCTTACAGTCCCTCCTCTTTCATGACAATTGGACACCTGGAGCTCAAACTGGAGCCTGGCTGAGGATCTCTGCATCCACTTCCATCACTTATTGGATGAGAGTTCCAGCAAGACACTTAGGGTGTTTGGCCATCTGATCACCAGACAAGGTCAGATCAGGCTTTCTCTCAATCATTGCCAGCAGTCTACAGAGGATGTATCATTGTGGATTTCTGGGGATCTCTTGAGCACTCTCCTATTCCAGTTCTCATGTGGTCTTCATTTATCATGATCTGTTATTCCTTGTTCTCCCTTTCTATTCTTGATCCAGCTGGGATCTACTGCTCCCCTAAGCTTCCTTTCCCTCAAATCTTGCACTTCATTACTCCCACTGTCATCCAGGTTGTTCAGGAAGATCTCATCCATTTCTCTGTCATTGAGTGATCCCTGTGTCTTTCCTAGGGTTCCGTTTTCTAGGTAGCCTCCATGGAGTTGTGTAGCAGTCTAGTCATCTATGTTTTACATCTAGTATCATACTATGAGAGAGATCCATCCATTTGACTGCAAACTTCATGATGTCATTGTTTTTTCTCTGCTGAGTAGTACTCCATTTTGTATATGTACCCTATTTTCTTTATCCATTCTTCAGTTGAAGGGCATCTAGGTTGTTTCCAGGTTCTGGCTATTACAAACAAAGCTGATATGAACATAGCCGTGCAAATTCCCTTGTGGTATGATTGAGCATTCCTTGGGTATATGGATGAGTGGTACAGCTGGGTCTTGGTGGAGATGGGCTCCCAATTTTCTAAGGAGGCGCCATATTGATTTCCAAAGTGGCTGTACAAGCTTGCATTCCCACCAGCAGTGGAGGAGAGTTCCCCTTGCTCCACATCCTCTCCAGCATAAGCTGTCTTCTGTGTTTTTGATCTTAGCCACTCTGACAGGTGTAAGGTGGTATCTCAGAGTGATTTTGATTTGCATTTCCCAGATAATTAGGGATGTTGAGCAATTCCTTAAATGTCTTTCAGCCATTTGAACTTCTTCTGTTGAGAATTCTCTGTTTAGTTCTATAGCCCATTTCTTAATTGGACTGTTGGGCATTTTGATGTCTAATTTCTTGAGTTCTTTATATATTCTTGATATCAGCCCTCTGTCAGATGTGGGGTTGGTGAAGACCTTAACCATTCTGTAGGCTGTTGCTTTGTCTTGTTTACTGTGTCCTTTGCTCTACAAAAGCTTCTCAGTTTCAACAGGTCCCATTGCTTGATTGTTTCTCTCAGTGTCTGTGCTACTGGTGTTATATTTAGAAAGTGATCTCCAGTGCCAATGCATTCAAGAGTACTTCCTACTTTCTCTTCTATGAGGTTCAGAGTAACTGGATTTATGTTGAGGTCTTTGATCCACTTGGACTTAAGTTTTGTGCACGGTGACAGATATGGAGCTATTTGCAGCCTTCTACACATTGACATCCAGTTATGCCAGCACCATTTGTTGAAGATGCTTTCTGTTTTCCATTGTACATTTTTGCCTTATTTGTCAAAAATTATATGTTCATAGGTATGCAGGTTAAGTTCAGGGTCTTCAATTTGATTCCATTGGTCCACATATTGGTTTTTATGCTAGTACAAAGCTGTTTTTACTACCATACCTCTATAGTCAAGCTTAAGGTTGGTGATTGTTATGCCTCCAGATGTTTTATTGTACAGGATTCTTTTGGCTATCCTGGGTTTTTTGTTTTTCCATATGAAGTTGAGTATTATTCTTTTTTGTTTTGACTATACACTCACACACGCACACACACACACCATCAACTGTGATGAAGACACACTGTTTTATGTAGAAATGTAACTGTTTGTGTAAAAATGAAACTGTTTATGGGAGGAATAGAGATGTTGGTTTGTATTTTTTGCCCATGCTCTGGATGAATCTTCAAAAGGTATAAAGTAATGGGGATTTGTAATATTCCTCAGTTTATTTAATTAAAATAAATGTACTGTTGAGTAGAAGTTGGGATAAAGTATTTTCTCCTGGACTAGAGTAATTTAAATGCCAAAACACTTTCTTGTTCTTTGTATGAATAATGTTAGTCTGTATTAATATCCCCTATGTTTTTTTAGCAAGAATGCACAAAGCTCTGTTGGAGGATTGGTAAATTTTGTGAAGTATGAATAGCTCCATTAAGAGTTTAAATTGGATATAAGTTTGTGAGAATTGTATTTGTATATACTAATATTCATACTAGAATTATTAGGTCAACCTGTTAATGTGAATGGTGATGCTAAGGAGTCCTTGGATTTGATGTAGTTGCATGAGGGATTTATTGATTTTTAAAAAGTGCTTTATGTAGCTAAAACTGCTGAATACAACCTGGACCTATTGAAAACAGCCATTATATCTTGATCCTCCTCTCCTCCTTTATTGGGAGGTATAGCAGTCATAAAGGAACAGGTGTATTGCTGTGATTATTGGAGCTACTTAGAAGCTCTTAGGGAAAGCTGCCTAGAGTCAAGGTCTGCACCCTCACTTAAGATCTTGATATTACTAAGAAGGGGGAATTTGTGGTATCCCACTGAAGCTCCCCTGGTAAGACCTTACTCAATGTCAGAGAATTTGAGCTTGATTTACCCAGTAGGGCTATAGAATGAGATGTTTTGCCCACAGGCTAAGTGACCAGGTATTTTGAAGGGTCTATACTTGGCTGTACTTTGCGCTTTGTTCTTGAAAGTGGTAGGATTTTACCTCTTCCCTCTGTTCATTATTAAAAAAGCCGATTATAATAAATCTTGAGGAGACATGGTATTCACCCTGAGCCAACCCACAGCTATTCTATATCTCTGTCTTTCTCTGCATCTCAGCCAATATTTCTATTTACTATTTCCTCATTGTGCTCACCTCTCCCAAGAATCTTTCCACAGAGTGGAGCAATCCTCCCACATTGGTGGAGACAAATGATGACTTCAAGTGCATGGAGTTGCTGGTGGGTGTGAGCTGCCTCTGTGGAATGCTGGGAACTGACTTCATTCCTCTGTAAAAACATCAAGTGTTCACAAATGCTCTACACTTCTTGTTTCATTTATACAGTGTGTGTGTGTGTGTGTGTGTGTGTGTGTGTGTGTGTGTGTGCGTTCTGTTTTGTCTGTCTGTATGTATTTACCACTTGAGTGCCTTGTGCAAATGGAGGCCAGAATAAGGCACTGGACATCCTGGGATGGACTTATAGATGGTTGTGACTGCTGTGTAGATAATGGAATTTGAATCCAAGTCCTTGGAAGAACAGACACTACTATGAGCTCTTCTTCTACCATCTCCAGCCCTTGTTCTGCCTGACTGCCACCTCACGGGGATCTGACGTTCTCTTCTGGCCTTAAATACATCCACATGAAGAATATCCAAGGCTCACTGGCAAAAATAAAGAGAAACCCTGGGCTTTTTTAATCCCAGGGAACTAGAGGAATGGGTAAATTAAAATTACCTACATGTAGGTTATAATGCCTATGAGCCCTTTGTTACAAATTTTAAGCTAAATTATTTGTACAGATATTTTTTTGAGACAGGGGTTCTCTGTGTAAGAGTCAGGAGACTTTCCAAACTTTTCAACCATACCCAATAAACATATAAATCTTGAGATAAGCAGTATATTGATTTGGGAGATAACTCTATGTCCTTTGTGCTAATTTAAACATAACACCAGTTAATATGGAGCCATACTGTTTTTCAGGATACCCATTTTGGATGGGGATGTGAAAACTGGAGATCCAAATCTATACATTATGATCAGACAACTCTGATTCTTCTAAATCCATGCAACAAACTCTCATCCAAATGTAAATAAACAGCAAAGTCAGTTTAAATACTTAATGGCTGAGAATGAAAACTACAAGTATCCCAAGTGACTTGTGGTGACAGTGCACGTGTGGTCTCACTGGTGCCTCTGCTCTGGTCTGTCCCTCTGACGTGGGTGTTGATAAATGAAATTGTGGTCAAATTCTAGTCTCTCATTGAAATGCAACAGTTAGGAAGATGAGCCTGAGTGGTCCCCTCTGGTGCCGGGCTTTTCAATGGCAGATTTCAGATCAGATATACAGACCTGCAATGGGCAGATGGTAAAGATTAAGGAGTACAAATGTGAACATATGAAAGTTGATGATACTGCTCAGTGATTAAAGCATCCAGTAAGCACAAGATCCTAAACTCAATCCCTAGAAATACACACAAACAATTCTGAACCTTGTGACCGAATAGACACCTAAAGCCAGAGATACACTGACACTAACACTAACACACACACAAACACACCATGGATCTTAGCACTGGACAGTGAGGAAGACCTGTGACTTGGAGGTTAGCCAGGTCTACATAGCCAGTAAAAAAAAAGCAACATAATAGGATAGCTACACAATAAACTCAACCCGACAATTATTTTCAACTTTATGTGTGTGTGTGTGTTTTCTGCATCTCTGTACATCTATTACATGCAGTGCTCAAGGGAGACACCCACAAGAGGGTGTCAGGTACTGTGGAACCATAGCCATAGAGGGTTGAATGCCACCATTTTCTTAAGGTGCTGGGACATTAAAATCTCTCTGGCCCCTGAACTTAGAATTCCTAAAGGAAACTGAAGAATCTAAGGTAGAAAAGTAAGGAAAGCTTAAAGGAACAGACACATTTATCCTCAGGGAGACCTCAAGCAGAGAGGAGAGTGAAGTCTTGGGATCCATAGGTCTACTACTGAAGCTGGAAAAACAGGTGTGATGCATCACCACACCCTACTGCCCAAAATATCTTAAGATTAGCAGAGCTCAGCCTAGTGTGGTGGAACATGCCTTTAATCGCAGTAAACTCTCAAGGTAAACCACGTGGTTCTCTATGAGTTTGAGTCCAGCCTGGTCTACAAAGTGAGATCCAGGACAGACACCAAAACTACACAAGGAAACTCATCAAAATGAGTCTCTCTCAGGACAGGAAAACTGCTTAGAAACTTTTATTTGTTTTTGTTTCTCAAGACAGGGTCTCTCTCTCTCTCTCTCTCTCTCTCTCTCTCTCTCTCTCTCTTTCTCTCTCTGACTCTGTCTCTCTCCCTCCTTCTCTCTTATTCTCTTTATCTTTCTATTATACTTGACTGTTATCAATTCATGTACACCTGCACAGCTGCACACCAGGAAAGAGCACTAGATATATTTTCAGATGGTTGAGAGCCAACATGTGGTTGCTGAGAGTTGAAATTAGGACCTCTGAGAGAGATTCCAGTGCTCTAAATCTCTGAGCAATGTCACTAAATCTAGGAACAGGTTTTCTGTGTAGCCCAGATTGTCCTTTAAGTTCGTCTGTAGATGATGATGGCCTTGAATCAGAGATTTGCCTGGTCTGCACCCTAGAATTGTGAATAAATGTTTGAAAAACCACCACCTTCCCTTCCTTTGCTGTTCTTATTCCTCAAAGTATAACTTCTTTTATAATAAGATATGCACTCATATTTAGACACACACGCACACACACACACATATATATTATAGTATTTACATGAACATGGTTCAGGCAACAGGATATCTACTGATGGAGGTGAAAATACATACATATCTGAACAAGGGAGTGATATTGATTAGTGAAATAGTATTTGTGGGATTTTATGTCTGTTTTCATTATTTATTTATCTCTTTATTTTTAAAGAAAGAATCTGACTCTACAACCATGGCTGGCATCAAATTTGAAGACTTCCACCTGCCTTTCTCTGTCTTATGATTGCTGGTATTAATTTGCACCGTCATTGGCCAGCCCTTAAAAATTTTTAATGTTGATTCATATTCTTTTTCTCACGCTCATGTTAATTTTTCCTTTTCTTCTCTCTTGGTTCATTGAGACAGAGTATTTGTGAGTATCATCGATTTCCAAAGAACTCACTAGATTGACCAGACTGACCTTGAACTGGAGGCAGTTCTTCTATCTGCCTAGTTAGTGCTGGATTTACAGGTATGTATGAGCATGCCAAAGCCTTTGGCATTTTACCACTTTCATGTTTCTTTTTCCTCTTTGGGTTCTGTAGTGCAAACTGACCCTCAGTAATCCCAAGACCTAAGGAAAATACTAACAACTAAGTACAAGAGCCATTTAGAACCCCAAATAGACATGATCAATAAAGAACTTTCTTACAGTGCAATATAGTTCGGATTCTAAGACCATGGAGGAATGAATCAGGAGTAAATACATCAATTTATTCATTCCAGGTCATCGTCCATGGCATGGTGTCTCACATAAGTAATGTCGGTCCTCACACATTAAATAACCTAGGGTAGAAAATCATGGACATGCCTAGAGGTTTATCTCTGTTATGCTCAGAGACTGGTCTCCTACTTGATCCTAGATTGGCAATCTTAATCATCCAAAATCTATGGCTCATCAACTTGACACCCAAACACATTTCTTTGAATCTATAATTTCCTTCTCTTGTTTTCATGTGTTCTAAGACTTAATTATACAAAATGCATTCAGTCCAATTGCAAAAGACCTGCAGTCATTAACTATACCAATACTATCTAAAAGCCCAAAACTCAAGCTAAAAAGATGTCTCTGCAGGTGAAGGTACTTGCCACCAAGCCTGTGGCCCTGAGTTCCATCCCTGGGACCCATGTGATGGAGTTAGAGAAACACCTCTTGTAAGTGGTCCAATGATGACAACACCCATGTGTGTTTCACACACACACACACACACACACACACACACACACACACACACACACCAAGTAAAAGGAATAAGAATGAGTCCAAAGTCCACTCAAACACTGAGACTCTAGGCAGTTCTTACATTGGTAGCTCCTGGTAAAGTAACATAGTTCTACTAGATGGTGGTGGTATAAGCCTTTAATCCCAGCACTCAGCACCTGGGGCACAGGCAAGCAGGTCTCTAAATTCAAGGCCAGCCTGTCTAGATAGTGATTTCCAGGAGACTCAGGGCTACTTAGAGAAACACTTTCTCCAAAAAAGAAAACCATACAAGTGACATTTTTCTGACATATACCCACACCAAAGAATATACATTCCAAATTCTGAAATGTAAAATGAAAGGATAATAATTAATTATCCACAAAAGAAGCACTGAAATCCAGCAGGGCAGAGACAAAATCATGTAGACAACACAACTCCACACATAAATTAAAATTTAAAAATTAAAAATCATTTCTAAAATCAAATGAAAACAAAAATATATCTGGACCTAGGGTTCAGGCCTATAATTTCAACTACTTGTGAGGCTGAGGCAAGAAGCTCCAAACTTCCAAAGCAAGTGGGCAAAGGCAGAGGCCGACTCCAAATTGGGGGAGGGTAAGAAAGCTTCCTTTTCAGTGGTATTGATGACTGCTGACACACAACTAAAAATAAGAAACATAGAATACTTCTAATGCAACCACTCCCCCACCCTCTTCCCCTGATCTGAAATCAGATTAGAAAGGACGGTAGAATTTTAGTGAGTTACTTCCAACCTAATCCCTGTGCCTCTTGGTATCTTAATATGGGTGCAGCATGATCACATGATCTATGTGCAGGTGGGGAATAGCTACTTAAAACCACATGTGCTTGTGCATGGGTGGAGGGGTTATCTATAAAAAAACAGTTCCAACTTATCCCTTCCCATTCTTCCTTCACATAATTTCCCATAGGTCTAAGCACACCCTTCTGTCTCCTCCCCCTACGAAAAGCTTTTTAAACAGGGTTTCACTGTGGAGTTTTGCCCCTTTCCTGGAACACACTTTGTAGCCCAGGAAGGAGTGGAACTCATAGTCCTCCTGGAATGGTGGGATTAACGTCTTGTGCCTCCACCTCCAGGCTAATAAACTGTTATGAGTACAGCAGGCAGTCTAAGATTGTGGCCCTTTCCCTAAGATGGAGCCTGTAAAGTTAAGTCTAAACCTTCCCAGAAAAGAGAGCAATTTCTGGGAACCTATCTTTCAAACAGTCTGGAATCCCATTGAAACAGTTAACTGTGTCATTTGTGTCTGTTGAGAAAGGAGCCCTAGTTGCTGAAGGCACACAAGTGGTACATACACATATACATGCAGGCAAAACAGAAAACACACACACACACACACACACACACACACACACACACACACACACAATGTATAAATGAAAAAGGAGGTGGAGAGATGTCTCAGCATTTAGCAACACTTGATGTTCTTCCAGAGGAATAAAGTCAGTTCCCAACACTCAATTGAGGCAGCACACACCCACCAGCAACTCCTTGGCCCTTGAAGTCAACATTTGGCTCCACCAATGTGGAAGGTTAGCTCCACTCTGTGGTAAGATTCTTGGAAGAGGTGAGCACAATGAGGAAATAGTAGATAGAAATATTGGCTGAGATGCACTGAAAGACATAGATACAGAATAGCTGTGGGTGGGCCCAGGGTGAATACCATGTCTCCTCAAGATTTATTATAATGGGTTCTTTTTTACCGTAGAAAGGGGAGAGTCAAAATGCTACCACATCAAGGTCAAAGCGCAATGTACAAACAAGTTTAGACCCTTCAAAATACCTGGTCACCTAGCCTGTGAGCAAATCATTTTATTCTACAGCCCTGCTGGATAAAGCAAGCTCAGATTGTCTGACATTGAGTAAGGTCTTTCAGGGGAGTTTGGTGGGACCCTACAAATTCCCCCTTCTTAGTAATATAAAGATCTTAAGTGAGGGTGCAGACCTTGTCTCTAGGCAGCTTTCCCTAAGAGCTTATAAGTAGCTGGAATAATCACAGCGATACACCTGTCCCTTTATGACTGCTATACCTCCAAATAAAGGAGTAGAGGATGATCAAGATAGAATGGCTCTTTTTAATAGGTCCTGGATGTTCATTGCAGTTTTAGCTGCTTCAATCACTTTTTAAAAATCAATAAACCCCTGATGCAACTACAGCAAATCTAAGGACTCCTTAGCATGACCATTCACTTTAACAGGTGACATCATAATTCTAGTATGAATATTACTATACGCAAATAAAATTCTCACAAACTTACATCCAACAATAAAATCCTAATAGTAATATTTACACCAACTGATCCAGTATGGACACTTTGGAACTCCTTTCCTTTAGAAGATACCTGAGATTAGAGGACAGCCTCTTCATGAAGCTTTTAGAAACACTGGTATTCTGCATGTTCTTCCAGATCAGCTATTTCTTCCAATTCTACCCAGTATGTTAAATGGTAGTACCAATGTCTAGAAGAGACCTTTCTGCTAACATCTTACTCAGTTCTGTTTTGCAGATAATGCCAGTCAAAGTGATCTGCATAAACATCTCTATGTGATGTCATAAACCACATACCACAAGAATAACACTGAATCCCAGTATACAGCTGGTTTATAACAAAGTCATAATTTTCAATTCTTCACTTGTAAAATTAGTAAGATGCGGATCATTTGATCTTCATTCTGATTCTTCACCTCTTCATGCTCAGCCTCCTTTTCCTGCGTTGCAGTAGAATCAGGCTGGGACAATTTGAAAATTCCTGATTTTACCAGATTCTTTCTTAAAACAAAGATAAATAAATAATGGAAGCATCCATAAAATACCACAAATACTATTCCATTAATCAATATCACTCCCTTATTCAGATATGTATGTATTTTCGCCTCCGTCATTAGATTTCCTGTCTTTTCAAGCATGTATATGTTATGTGTGTGTGTCTACATATTTGTGTGTACTTTAATTTAAAAGAACTTCAAGTTGGAAATAAGAACAGCAAAGGAAGGGGAGGTGCTGGTTGTTCACATATTTAATCACTGCACTAGGGGGCAGAACCTAGTAAATCTCTGAATCAAGGCCATCCTGGTCTACAGACCAAGTTAAAGGACAACATGGGCTACACAGAAAAACTGTACCTAGATTTGGTAACACGGATCAGAAACATAGAGCACTGGAAAATCTCACAGAGGTCCTAAGTTCAACTATCAGCTACCACATGTTGGCTGTCAACCATCTGAAAGTATATCTAGTGCTCTACTATGCTGTGCAAATATGCAGGAATATGTGAATAGACGACACAAAAGTACAAAGGAAAGAAAATGAGAGAAGGAGAGAGAGGGGAGATAGAGAGAGACCCTGTTTTCAAAAACAGATACAAAAGTATCTAAGCAGTGGGGATTACAAGGACATGAAATGGCCTCTCCTGTGAGAGACTCATTTTGACTTTTATGTGACTGGAGCTAAGATTGTAAGAGTCTTCCAAAGATGTATGATGCCTTTCGGTCCCAATGATTCTTTTCTATTTGGTTGGACTTAATGTCCAAAAGAATATGATCATGTCCACTGAAAATTTCTTGTTGTGTTGTTTTGTTCTGTTTTCATTTTTAGATTGATTACAACTATTACATAGAAGTAGCTTACTTGGAACTCAGTCTAACCCTCACACTCACAGAGCTCCACATTCTTTTGCAGTCTAGTCCCCTGCAAGAAATTTTAAAAAGGTCTATATGAAATGAAACCTTCTGAATGAACTATGTGGATCAGATTTAATGTGGACAAAATGAGAACCAGTATGGTTGTGCATGCCTTTCTTCCCAGCATCCAGAAGGAGTCAGATCTCTTTGAGTTTGAGGCCAGCATCCTCTACATAGTACTATGTCAGTCAGGGAAAAAAAATGTTTTTTGGGAAAGTCCCATATTGGGGGTATTGTCTCAACTCTATAATAGCCAATGAAGGCCCACAAGTATCTCTTTAGAATACCACATCAGGGCTTTCTTATCTCAACACACAGGAGCCAGAAACAGGCACTCAAGGCCAGCTATAGAGTGAGATCCAGGAGAGCCAGACCCACACAGAGAAACCTTGTGCTGAAAAAATAAAACAAAACCAACTCAACAAACAAAAACAAACAAATAAAAAGGAGAATATCTCCATTTCTGCCAAAACAGTTCTTGAAATCTGATGTCAGGCCCAATCATGGTGGCCTCATCTTTGGCCAGTGGAGGAGTGGGATGCCTCGGGAGTTTACTGGGATAAAAGGCATGTATCACCACCCTAGGTCGTGCTCTGCCCATATTAAGAAGATGTTTTTGGCAGCAGGGTGTGGTGTTGCATAAAACCTGTTTTTACATTGTCAGTTCTTGGGTCTGTGGATCTCAGGACTTCACTCTGCTCTCTGCTTGAGGTCTCCTTGAGGATAAATGTGTCAGTTCCTTAAAGCTTTCCTCATGTTCTATGTTAGATTATTTAGGTTCCTTTAGGTATTCTCAGTTCAGGGGCCAGAGAGATGGCTTTTAATGTCCCAGCACCTTAAAAAATGGTGGCTATCAACCCTCTCTGGCTATGGTTCTACCGGATCTGTCACCCTCTTGTGGTCTCCTTGAGCACTGCATGTAAGTGATGCACAGAGAGGCAGGCAAAACCCACACACATAAAATTGAAAACAATTGTCAGGTTGAGTTTATTGTGTAGCTATCCTAATATGTTGCATTTTTCTACTGGCTATGTAGACCCAGCTAACCTCCACGTTACAGATCCTCCTCCATCTCCAGTACAGAGATCAAAGGTGTGTGTTTGTGTGTGTGTGTGTGTGTGTGTGTGTGTGTGTGTGTGTGTGTGTGAGAGAGAGAGAGAGAGAGAGAGAGAGAGAGAGAGAGAGAGAGAGAGAGAGAGAGAGAGAGTTAGCACGGCCATCATGAAAATAAATCTGAAAAACACTTCAAGATCCATGTATCTTGTTCTCATCTGGGATCTAACTGTCCTCTCCACATGTTACCTCACCTTGCAAACATATGTCCACATTTGGTTTCAGAATCTTGGAGAAACTGGAAAGTTCTGTTTGTCTCTACTCCTCTAGATTTTGTTTTGTGTATTTTTCCCTTATACTTTTATATTTTTGAGTTAGGGTCTTTCTGTGTAGACCAGGCTGTCTTGGAATTCTGTATGTCTACCAAGCTTCCTTCAAACTCCAGGGATCATCCAGCCTGCCTACGGATTCCTCGTTTAATGGTGTGTTCTGTGCCTTGCTTATGGAGTGGTGTTTTAAAAATTCTATTTATTTGTATATGCTTATATTCTTGCACACCATAGCTGAAGAGTGTATGTAAGAGAACCATTTGCAAGAGTTGGTCTCTCCTTCCCTATGTGGGTGCAAGGGATCAGTCTCGGGTTAGCATGCTTGGGAGCCAGGACCATTAGACCTTTTGGCAACAGTGTTTAGTTTCTGACAATAGTCTACTGTAACCTGGGTTAGACTCAGGTACACTTCTTTCTCTTCCAACTTTGGTATGGGAACTGTAGACCGAGGAACATAACAAACCCCCCTTACGTTGGATTTGTTAAGCTACATCTTGAGCCTCGGCAGAGAAAACAAACTTTGCTATTCCTATAAAAAACAGTTTCATTTTTACACAAACAGTCACATTTCTACATAAAACAGTGTGTCTTCATCAGAGTTGATGTGTGTGTGTGTGTGTGTGTGTGTGTGTGTGTGTGCGTGTGTGTTTGTGTGTATTGCCAAAACTGTCCCACTGCAATGAACTACTCTTGTGCATTCCATTCCTTAAGTCTGAAAAGTTCAGTCAGTTCTGATACTAGGCTTAAAGTTCCACTGAAATCTCAATATATGGGCCTGGCTCATTTACTGCCCTGAAATCTCTGTGGAGCTGTCAGAGTCATAATGAATATGAAGCAAAAAGTTCTAAATATAAAGAGAACCACAACCAAAAATTTGTGGCAGGTCCCTTGAATGCAACATCCCAGTTTACACAAGAGTCTCTAAAACTTTTCCTCTTGGCTTCAGAGGCACTTTATGGCCTGGTAGCCTGGCCCTAAGAAATTTGTCCCGGGGCAATGATTGTGTCACCATAGCTGAGGAGCTGCAGACCTCTTCCAAAGAGTTATCTGTGCTGCCAGCAACAGCCAGGAAGCTGTCTCTAAAGGGAGCCATATGTTTGTTCACAGCCAGCAAACAGAGGCTGCATGGATTTGCCTGCTGACTCCAACCCATTCAGTTTTACAATCCAAGCCCTGGGGCCCGAGGGCCTTCAATCTCCCATGCTGCATGGGCTCAAGTTGCCTCCCTGTCCCTAGGACCCTACAATTCAGCATGCTGGTCTTGCTATCTGCTCTGCAGATGGCCTTGTATCTTGTGTGCTGCCTTATGGTAGCATGACGTTCATCCTGGCATAAGGCTCTGCTAGGGAGTCAGACCCTGTGCATAAAATCTTTGCTGCACGCTCCATAACTGGGATTTCCAACAGCAGTCCCCCTTGCATCTGCAGCACTGCTTCCACCAGGCTTCCATCCTTGGGGATGCTGCCTCATCTCCACAAGGACCTGGGTGTTCCCTGAATGCATACACACTCACACTGAAAGGCAACTGCTTCCTGGACCACCAGGGCTGCACCTCTGGCATCTTTATCTGGAGGCTTTGTCTCACAAGCAGGAACCCATGTTGCCCTGCAGGGTCACGCTCCCCTGCCTGCAGATAGATCTTCTCTGTTACTGGGGTCCAAAACCTCTGGCTCCAAACTTCAAGCCACCACCACTGCCTGCCATTCATCTCTCCTGTGGCATCTCCCCTTTGCCTCCAAGTTTGCAAAACAAAGCCTCTACCAATGCCAGTCCAGCTTCCACACTCGCTCTGACTGAGTGTACTCTCCTCACTATGGCTTCTTCACTGTAGAAATGGACAGACCCCAGCTGCTCAAGCCTGCTCTCTGGGGTATCTGATACCTGTGATGTAAGGATGCCCTGCATGTCTCACCAGAGCTGATGCTGGGTCAGCTGATGCTCCAGCTGTTGCTGCTCCCAGTGGGAGCTTCTCAAGCTGCTGTTCATTCTGGGACTCGTCAGTATGCAGTGGCCAGACAGTTATGGATGCTTTCTTCTGCATCCTAGGTTCCATGCACGGGGAAATATATTCTATCCTGTTACTGTATTTTTTTTTCATTTTTTTTTCTACTTCAATTATTTAAAATATGCATTGTATCAAGCCAAGAATTCTCCAGAGACTGGGGAAATCTGATGGTTATTTGATCCCATTTTGTCCAGGCCAAAGCTTCTTGGCCTTGGCTATGGCCATTTGCATAGCAGAATCTGCTGTTGTGAGCCATTCCATGCATTGTAGATCTGTCCCAGTTTCTACCCTCCACATACCAGAAGCAACATCAGTGTCTAGCTGTGTCTAGGCTGTGTCTAGCGGGAAATATCCCCACCAAGTCATCACTGTTCAGAGACAACACAGTGCTGAGGCAGTCAATGCAGACAATTGTCATCCCGATCCTGGAGGTTTCTTGTCACCTGAGGACTTGGTGGACCCGAGAACCAGGTCTGCCCTTTGTGGACGGTTTGTCCTCAAATCTCAGAGGCTTCTAAAGAAAAGGAGTTCCAAAGGGTCCCTGCTGGACCAGCTGGAGCACTTGAGAGTTGTGAAATTTGTCAAGAACAATTTGACAGTTCTGGTGAAGAGGGGAGGCATGGCACTTAAAAACACTATTGGAGTAGACGGAAAGATTTACCATCATCGTGTTATGCGATTACCAAAATACATCTTCTTTTGATTGGACACCATCTGCCATCAAGACTCCAGTTGAAAACCCTTGGAATTAGGGTGACCATGTCAAAAGGAATCGCAAGACCCCTGTGAAAGTCCCAAAGTAAAGGAAGAGCACGTTGATGCCCCACCAGCCTGTTCAGAAGAAAGTGTAGCAGCACCCACTGACATTAACAGAAAATGATACAGTTGAGTCAGTTTAAATCAAATGAGAAAATATGGTTTGTTTTTTAACAAAAGCTGCTTTTGGATTTAGAAAGTGAAGACTTTTTATGTCTATATAGAAATATATGTGTATAAATTCTCTTATCTGTGGCAGGACCTTCAGCTATCATTTTGTTTATAAACACATTTTAGTATTTGCATTTCCTACTGCCTGCACACTCAGGTGCTTGTTGTGTGAAAGTTCTGTAGGGAGTGCAATTTAACAAAATGAAATTGTATGTGTCAAAATGTACGACTTTCACTTGTGAACTGTAAATTATCAATAAAAATATTTTGGTAAAATAAAACAGTTGGGTTCTCGTCCTCATCCTTGAACAGCTACAACACTCCCCATCCAGCCCTCTGAAGTAGCTGTGACACTACATTCTCACATAAGTGTTTGGTACAAGACTCATCTGTGCTTGAGCTCACACACATCTCCCTCCAGAGGCTGAGGCAGTGTTCATCCTGAGCACAGGCACTGTTCCTGTC
>NW_023412215.1:0-19782 GCF_903995425.1 Onychomys torridus
TACAATCCACAGACTCGAAGAGACTAGGTAACAAAGAGGGTTCATGGGGGGACACCTGGATCTCCCTAGCAAAGAAAAATAGAGCTTTCATGAGTGGACTAGGGGCAGGTAGGGTGGGAACTTGAGGGATCAGGTTGGGGAGAGAGTGGGGAGAGTACTGAAAGAGACTGTTAGAAAGGGGGCCATTTCAGGGTCAGGAGAAACACCTGGTGCAAGGGAACCTCCAGGAGTCTAAAGGATGACCCCAGCAAGGCTCCTTCCAATATCGATACAGAACCTGAACTGGCTCTCCTGGGACCAGGTTGGTGTCTAGCCCAACTGTCATCAGAGACGCTCCATCCACCAACTGGTGGAAACATGCAGACCCACGGCCAACATTGGGTGGAGTTTGGAGACTCCTACAGAAGAGGGGATAAACAATTATTGAAGCCAGGGGGTCAAGGACACCACAAGAAAACTCACAAAATCAATGAACCTGGGCTCATGGGGGCTACAGAGACTGAATGACAACCAGGGAGCCTGCCTGGGACTGGCCTAGGCACTCTGCTTACATGTGACAGTTGTGTAGCTTGGTCTTCTTGGGGACTCCTAACAGTGGGAGCAGGGGCTGTCTCCACTCTGTTACTGGCTTTTTTGGTGGGTTAGGGGTGGGAGGAGAGGGGGAAGGGAAACTGCAGCTGGAATGTAAAATAAAATAAATTTTATATAGAAACAAGAAATGTTCAACACCCTTAGCCATCAAGGAATGGGGGAGGAGGGTATCATGAAGGGGGAAACTCTGATCGAGATTTATTGTATGAAAGAAGAATAAATAAAAAATAATCATTTGATGGGCGGTGCTGGCACAAGCCTTTAATCCCAGCACTCGGAAGGCAGAGCCAGGTGGATCTCTGTGAGTTCAAGGCCAGGCTGCTCTACAGAGTGAGTTCTAGGACAGGCACCAAAATTATACAGAGAAACCCTGTCTAGAAAACAAATAATAATAATAAAATAATAATAATAATAATAATAATAATAATTTATTAATTTTTTCTTTATTTTACATACCAAGCACAGTTTCCCCTCCCTCCTCTCCTCCCATTCCCTACCCCCATCTGCTCCTCCTAAGTCTTCATTCAGAAAGACTCAGGCCTCCCATGGGAGTCAACAAAGCATGGCATATTAGGTTGAGGCAGGACCAAGCTCCTCCCCCTGCATCAAGGATGGGTGAGGTAACCCTGCATAAGTCATGGATTCCCAAAAGCCAGCTCAAGTGCCAGGGACAGGTACTGATCTCACTGCTAGGGGCCTCACAAACAGACCAGGTACACAACTGTCACACACATGCAGAGGGCCTAGGTCAGTCCCATGCAGGCCCCTTAGCTGTCAGTCCAGTGTCTGTGAGCTCAGGTCTGTCTCTGTGGGTTTCCCCATCATGACCTTGACCCTGATTGCTGCTAAGCTCCCTCCTGCCTCTCTTCAACAGGACTTCTGGAGGTCCGCCCAGTGCTTGGCTGTGGATCTCTGCATCTCTGTTCTTCAGTTCCTGGATGAAGGCTCTCTGATGGAAAGGAGGAGGAGGAGGGGGAGGAGGAGGAAAAGAAATCATTCTCAAGGCTACTGAACCTTCCAGGCTGTGGATCATGCCATAAGATGCTCTAAGGCAGGAACATGGCTGTGTGATCTGAGTATAAGGAAGCAGATACCTGGAGCAGATCACAGTCTGTACACCATGAGGCCCAGAATGCTGGAAATGTCCAACTGTTTCATAGCAATTTTTCCTGAGTTGAAACATTCCCTCTTGGAGGGACAGGGAGGTCTCTGACACTCAGGAGGTAACAAAAGGTCATGTGTCTGGGAGAACAGCAGGTTGGAAGAGGGGCTGGAGATGACTTCATGGGGAAGAGCACTGGCTGCTCATCCAGAGCACAGGGTTTGATTCCCAGCAACCACATGACTGCTCACCGTTGTCTGTGACTTCAGTTCCAGGGGATTCAAGCCCTTCTGTTACCTCAGTGTGCACTGCACACATGGTACACCTACATATAACTAAACACTCATGTGTGTAAAGTGAAATAATTTTATATAAAGAAACTGACAACTCTCTAGAATTCCTCCCGAGCAGTATGAAAAGGAGTAACATGCTCTGGGGGAGCACATTGACCATCCAGCTGTGGAGGGAATTCGCTGACCTTCCAGCTGCCTGGAAGCCATGCAGAGGACTGCAGGGAGGAAGTTCATGAGTCACTTCCTGTGTTGGGGTGGGCTTTTCAGTGATGCTGTGGACTGTGAGTTATTCCTGCTCCTGTGAGTAACCCCTCCCCAAGTGAAACCTCCCTGGTTCACCAAGCTGGACATGGATATAATGGCTACCTTGTCAGCCCTGAGTTCTCTATCTGAGGTGACTAGATGTGTGTGTGTGTGTGTGTGTGTGTGTGTGTGTGTGTGTGTGTGTGTGTGTCTTTCCAGGGAAACTGTCACACAACACAGACCTGTCCACACAGTGTAACAGGAACTTAGAGCAGGTGAGCAGAAGGGGACAGAGGCACAACTGTCCCCACAGGATCTGCTGGAGGGAACTCTAGCAGGGGAGGAGCCAGGCAGGCAGTGGGGACCTGGGGAAGCAGAGTCCTGCTCCTGCTGTGCACTCCAGTCTACTCCCCTGTGAGATGGGGGATGGGAAGTAGGGCTTCCTGGGTCCACTCTGCAGGTGACATCACGGGTCTTCCTCCTGGACTAACTCTGGGTGTGAGAGGGAGGGGCTGGAGCAGCACCCACAGCTGCAGACTGTCCTGGAGGAAGACAGAGTGGCTCTGGGTGAAGACTAGGAAGACTGTCAGGGATACACGAGGAGGAACATGGAGGTCTCAGTAGGAGATGATGGGCTGAGAGGTCCAATAGATGCAGGGGGGGTGGGTTCTCAGACAGAGGGACAAAGGTTGAAACTATGAGGACATAGTTTGTGCTGGAGAGGACAGGGAGGTGACATCATAGTCATAGTCTTTGAGAACTGATGAGGCACCCAGGGAATGATAGGTACAGGAGAGGATGGGGTCAGTGTGTCTGAGAGATGCTGGACTGGAACTCACTAGGTAGGTAATTCTGGCCTCAAATTCACAGGGATCTGCCTGCCTCTGTCTCCTGAGAGCTGAGATTAAAGGTGTGAGTCACCATGCCTGGCTTATAATGTTTAATTATATGCATATATGGCCTGTGTGGGTGTGTGTGTGTGAGAATGCATGGCCCATGGAGGCCAGAACATGGCATTACAGACTGCTGTGAGTCACCTGACTGCGGATACTGAATACATGCTCTTAAGCAGAGTGGCCTCTCTGGCCACCAGGATTTTATTTCCCTTTTAAAATAAATTATTATTGTGTGTAGTGTGGGGGTGGGGCGCACTCGGGCTATGGCACATGGATGGAGATCAGAGGACAACCTGTGGTAGTTGGTTCTCTCCTTCCCACTTGTGGGTCCCAGGATGGCACTCAGGGGTCAGGTGTGTGCAGCAGGTGCAGTATCTCTAACAGTCACAAGAGGGCAGCAGAGGGCAGCACTGGCTCTGGCCCTGATCAGAGTTCTCCCAGGGACTCCCTGAAGGAATCCTCCCTCAGCTTCCCCTAGGTAGAGCTGTCACCTCAGAACTGGGCCCTTAGAAGGTCCAAGGGCCGTCCAAGTCCGTCTGAGGCAGAGAAAGGAAAGCTATGGAGAGCCAGACAAGCTTCTGACTTGTACACAGCATGGAGACACACACCTTTAATCCCAGAAATCCAGACTTTAATCCCAGAGAGTGACGGCAGAAAGGGAAAGATATGCAAGGCTTGAAGACCAGAAATGAGAAGCATTTGGCTTATTAAGCATTTAGGCTTTGGAGCAGCACAGTTCAGCTGAGATCCATTTGGATGAGGACTCAGAAGCTTCCAGTCTGGAGAAACAGAATCAGCAGAGGAATTGGCAAGGTGAGGCAGCTGTAGTTTGTTCTGCTTCTCTGATCTTCCAACATTCACCCCAATAACTGACCACAGGTTTCATTTTATTAATGAGACCACCTAAGATTACAGCTACAATAAGTAGAATTTTAAAATTTCAATTAAAAATGGTAAATTTATTCATTTGATGTGCTTGAGTGATTAACCTGCATGTATCTCTGCCTGGAGCACACAAAAGTCAGAAGAGGTCATCTAGACCAGAGGACGGGAAGGATTGTGAGCTGTAGTGCAGGTCCTTGGATGTGATCCCAGGTCTTCTGCATGAGCAGCAGGTGCTCTTAACCCCTGAGCCATCCACCCAGCCCAATAAATAGATACAAGTATAAAATTAAAAATAAAAAAAAACCACACTGAAGCTCACTGGCAGGGAGGAAGGGGTGTTGGGGAAGCTACAGTGCAGTGAGGGCTTCTGGGCTAGCCCCTCCTAAGTGAGGGTCCACCATGGGAGGGGAGACGGAGCACCAGAATCCCTAGTAATAACCACAGGAAGGGATATCCTGAAGGACAGAAGCCAGGGGGCGGGGAGCCTGTGCAGCATCATTGGAACAGCAGAGTTCACAAGTGTGCAGGAGCTCTGGAGGGGAGAGGATCCTGGGAAACAGGGTCTGGTGCAGAGCGAGGGGACACAGCTCAGACTCCAACCCCTCAGCTCAGGTATCTCCACCAATCCCAGTTCTCCTCCTCCTAGCCAGAGGAGAGGCTACTGGGCCTGGGGTCTCCCTCCCAGATGGAAAACAGGGTGAAAGGAAGCTGAGAACCCCATGCCTTGAGGCCTCTAGTGTGCTGAGAACGGGCTGCTGACCTCCTCCAGAAGAACAAGGCTTCACAGGCTTGAGAAGGGTCCCCACACTGGTGGGAAGTGGTCACTGAGCAGCAGACCTCCAAGAAGCCCTGAATGTGATGAAAGGAGCTGCTAGGAGACACCCTGGGACCAGAGGGGACTAGTGAGGACTTGCACACAGAGGGACAAGGAGAGGCAGGGGCCAACCAAGCCAGGGTGCAGGATTTATGGAGGGAACTGGGGCAGCCAAGTCCTGTTTGGTGCCAAATGCACAGTGACCACCACTTTCCCCTCTGGTGATATTTTTGTATGCTCAACAAACAAAGCTTGTCTCCCAACCAGAGGGCAGAGCCAGCCACAGGGCTAGGACCTATGGTGGCATACACCTTCAATCCTAGCACTCAGCAGGCAGAGGCAGATGGATCTCTGTGAGATTCAGGCCACCCTGGACTACAAGCAGATTAATCTAATCTAAAAGAGAAACAGAGCCAGGCAGTGGCAGCACACACCTTCATTCCCACCACTTGGGATCTCATGCCTTTACTTCCAGGACTTGGGAAGCACACATAATTAACTCCAGCACCAGGAAGGTTGAGGCAGGAAGTGATATGGCTGGGTGAGGCAGGAATAGAAGGCAGGGAGACAGGAGTTTGGCCCTTTCAGCTGAGGACTGGGGCCATTCAGTGTGAGGATTTCTGGAGACAGGATCTTCTCCTTTCAGGCTGGGGATCCTAGAGGTAAGAAGTCTCTCTAGTGGCTGATGCTCTGCTTCTCTGATCTTTCAGCTCTCACCCTGATATCTGACTCTGGGTTTTTATTTTTAAGACCAATGAGGATTTGTGCTACACCTCTCTGCCCACTACACACAGCACTCTGACTCCATCATCTTCCCCAGAAAGAAACCCACTGACATCAGAATCTCTTTGACTTCTGTTCTTTGACACTGCTCAGAAAGACCACAAGGATCCCACTCATTAGCTGCAGGAACAGACAGGGCGGTGCCATCCAGGAGCAGCAGGACCACAGGACAGTCCCTGGGCTGTACCAGACACCTTCCACAAGCTGGGATCGCCAAACCAAAATTTAAAATTTCTGCTGAAGGAGCTTTTTTGTTTTGTTTTGAATTTTTGGGTTTTTTGTTTGTTTGTTTGTTTGCTTTTTTTTTTGCTCCCCCCCCATTTCCCGTCCTGGACAGCCCCCCAGCTCCAGCTGAGCCCCACCTTTCATAGCCCAGATTTCTGCAGACCTCTCTCTTAGAGAGTGAGGGGACCCACAGCTACTTAGGAAGGAGGACCAGGGAGAAACTGAGAGTAAGGAGTTCCCTAGACTTTGGAAAATAGAAAGATCCCTGATGATGGATAAAATAAGAAAGAAACCAGACCAAACCATAGGCAGCAAAGGACCTTCCAGAGCTCCCACAGCTCAAGTTAGCCCTACCATCCTGTGGGACACTATCCTGTGATCCTTCTGAGCAGAAAGGAAAGAGTCCAGCAGGGGGCAGCAATGGCTCTGGCCTGATCAGTGTCCCTGAAGGAATCCTCTCCCAGCTTCCCCTAGGATAAAGATGTCACATCAGAACAGGGCCTGACTTAGAAGGACCAAGGAACGTCCAAGTCCATCTGACAGGAGAGAAAGGAAAGCTGTGGAGAGACAGGTGAGCTTCTGACTTGTACACAGTTGGCTCCTCCTGCCCTGGGTAAGACCCTTTTAGTTAAAACACAAAGCAGTGACCAAACACCAGTCATGGCTGGCCATGGTGGTGTAGGCCTTAACCCGGGACTCTGGAGGCAGAGTCAAGTGTACCTCTGTGAGTTCTAGTCCAACTTCATCTACAAAGGAAATTCTAGGCCAGTGAGAGCTAAAAGTAGGACCCTGTCTCAAACAAAGCAAAATAATAGTCCTGACCCCAGGGAATGGGACACTTAAAATAAACCTGGCAAGGAAGGAGTAGCCCCCAAATTACCAAAATCCTGAGGGCCCCTGCAGGGTCAACACCTCCCCCCAGAACTAACCCATAATGTTGCAATGCAAACTCAGGGTCACCTGGCCTGGTCCACAACCTCAGAGAGACCATTTACCGTTGGTCAGGCTACAGCGTGGGACTGGGCTAAGAGAAGAAAGAGCCCAGCCCCAGGGACAGCCCATGCCAAGCTCTGCCCTTCTGGTGTCTGCCCTCCTTGGGGGACCTACCAGATGAGCTAGCTCAAGGGACCCAGGTACTCTCACCCCAAAATGGGCTTATTCCTGTAGGGTGAAAACACCCTGTTCCTGCCTGACTAGACCTGAAACCCAAGCCAAGGAAAAACACCACAACCTTGACATGACCCCAAGAACAGGCCTTGAAATCCCAAAAATCTGTGAGCTTGCCCCAGAGTCAGGCTACAAAAACCCACCATTCCCAATCCACCCTGGAAAGCCCTGTCCCCCCACCCCCACACACACCCCCACAATCCTATATAAGCTCTGTGCCCTGTTCACTTTGCTGCTGATTTTCTCCCTAGAGACAGCCATCCTCCTGGATTCTTCCTTCCAATAATCTCCCGAGTGAGGTTTGTGTGCAGTGTGACATTTTTTCCAGCGTGAAGCCCAGTTCTGACACTTTCCCTGGACCAGAACAAAACACTTTCACTGGAGAAACTTTCCTTTAGTGGAGAAAGCTTGTTACAGGGCTTAACTTCTCCCACAGTGGAGCACAGCTGTAACTTCTCCACAGTGGAGCACAGCTGTAACTTCTCCACAGTGGAGCACAGCTGTAACTTCTCCACAGTGGAGCACAGCTGTAACTTCTCCACAGTGGAGCACAGCTGTAACTTCTCCACAGTGGAGCACAGCTGTAACTTCTCCACAGTGGAGCACAGCTGTAACTTCTCCACAGTGGAGCACAGCTGAACTTCTCCACAGTGGAGCACAGCTGTAACTTCTCCACAGTGGAGCACAGCTGTAACTTCTCCACAGTGGAGCACAGCTGTAACTTCTCCACAGTGGAGCACAGCTGTAACTTCTCCACAGTGGAGCACAGCTGGAACATCTCAACAGTGGAGCACAGCTGGAACTTCTCCACAGTGGAGCACAGCTGGAACTTCTCACAGTGGAGCACAGCTGTAACTTCTCCACAGTGAAGCACAGCTGTAACTTCTCCACAGTGGAGCACAGCTGTAACTTCTCCACAGTGGAGCACAGCTGTAACTTCTCCCACAGTGGAGCCACAGCTGTAACTTCTCCACAGTTGAAGCACAGCTGTAACTTCTCCACAGTGGAGCACAGCTGGTAACTTCTCCACAGTGGAGCACAGCTGTAACTTCTCCACAGTGGAGCACAGCTGAACTTCTCACAGTGGAGCACAGCTGGAAACTCTCCACAGTGGAGCACAGCTGGTAACTTCTCCACAGTGGAGCACAGCTGTAACTTCTCCACAGTGGAGCACAGCTGTAACTTCTCCACAGTGGAGCACAGCTGTAACTTCTCCACAGTGGAGCACAGCTGTAACACTTCTCCAAGTGGAGCACAGCTGGAACTTCTCCACAGTGAAGCACAGCTGTAACTTCTCCACAGTGGAGCACAGCTGTAACTTCTCCACAGTGAGCACAGCTGTAACAACTGCTCTGGGGAAACCCTCCCCTGAGGGAGCAGAGCTGTCATCTTGTCCTAGAGAAACCTTTCCCTGGAGCAGGGCTGTGAGCTGCTATGCTTACAGTGACTCTGTGGTATTCCTTGGCTCCTGACTGCCAGGATCCCTTTCCATCTGAGCTCAATGTTAACAGCCCCTCGGGGGAAGGTGCATGTGCCTTTGTTCTTTGGCACAGATAAGACTGAGAAAGAAGAGCCTCTGTACCCTAAATGTACCCACACACTTTAGGGTACTGATGGGGTTCCCCAGGATCTAGGGTTGAGACGACTCAGCTGTCACTGCTCTAGAATCGGTGGGACCTGGGAGAATGGAACCTATAAATGAGGCACAAAAACACACTCCAAGAACAATTCCATGTTTTGAAGAAACTTAGGTCAAGGGTCTGTTTCTTGGAATTTTCTCATAAGGTCTCAGAATTCTCCCCACTGGACTCCATTCCTAGGCCTTGTAGAGACTCTCAGCCTCCAGGCTTCCTAAGCAATCCCAGCTTCCCCCCTCTGACTGTAAATGCCTTTTCTTCCCTCCACTGACCTTTCCAGGCTGACTGAGCAGGCTGTGGATGCAGGAAGGAAACAGAAACTGAGTCCCTGCAGAGGTGACCAGGAAAGGACAAAACCAAGGGTGAGATGATGTGGGAGCTTCCAGAGTCTGCTCCACCTGAGTGACTGCCAGGGTGACGTCTCATGACTGCCACAACTGAGGACAAACCGGGTTACTCTGAAAGGGTTGCAGGCTGTGTGGTAGTTTGAACACAATGGACCCCATGAGCCCACAGGAAGTGATGCTACAGGAGGTGTGGCTTTCATGGAGCAGAGGTGGCCTTGGAGGAAGTGTGTCACTTTTGGAGTGGGCTTTGAAGTCTCCTTTGCTCAAGCTATGCTCAGCGTGGCAGACAGTTCACTTTACCTTGCCTGAGGATCAAGATGTGCAACTCTCAGCTCCTTCTCCAGCACAACGTCTGCCTGCATGCTGCCATGTCCTGCCATGATGACAATGGAGGAACCCTCTGAAACGGTAAGCCACCCCAATGAAATGTTTTCCTCTGTAAGAGTTGCTGTGGTCATAGTGTCTTTTCATAGCAATAGAAATCCTGAGACAATCTGTAATATTTGTGTCTTTAGGCCTCAGCTTTATCCATTTACTCCTTGGCTCTGGATCTCCCAGGACCTCGCCAACCCCCTGCTGTGAGGCTGTCAAGTTTTCAGACATGAAAACCTGTGTATTAGTCATGAAATGTAGCCTTTCCTTGACATTTCAGCTGTCAGAAATTGGATTGCATCACAATCCTGTCAACCAGGTGACAGTCATGTCACTGTCCCATCGTCTACATGTGACTTTGCAGCTTGTCAGAGTCTCATTCCCTCAGCTGATGTGTCAGTTGTTGGTGTCCAGTGCAGGAGGGTTAAATGGTGTTTCAAAATCTCTTCAAGGGGTTGGAAAGATGGCCACCAGGTAAGAGCATTTGCTGTCCCTCCAGAGGATGAGAGTTCTGGTCCCAGCACCTTGTCTTTGTGTGAAGGTGTGGCTCAAGTCTGCCCTGAACTCCACTGCCGCCCTCTTGTGGTCTCCTTCGACACTGCACCCACATGGGGCTGCCTGTCCAGGCCAAGGGATGCAGCTGAAGGCAGGAAACCTCCAAACTCTTGGAATTGGTGAAACAAATCCACGCTGAGAAGCTGGTGTCACAGGTCCTGTGAGCAGAAGGACGAGCTGAGGCACTAACCTGCTTTCTGCACAGCTTCCTGCTGCTGTGGGACAGAGGTGCTGGTGAGCCTCCTTCAGGACAGGCTGTGTCCCCACACTGGGGATGCTGAGGCCTGTGTGGGAAATGCAGACAGGGATGGTGTGATGTAGAAGTGACTGGAAGAAGTGGACTGACACATGAACTCACACTTACAGCTGACCCAGTCTGTTCACAAGTTCTTTACACAAGCAGAAGGTTTATTAGACAAAAATCTTTTGGATGAAGGGTCTCCTTGCTCCACAAGGGACCCAGGCCTTGAGGTAACAGGGCACCTTAGGGTCTCACATCCTGCTTCCAGGGCCCTTGTGTCCCTCCTGCTACACACAAGGTGGACAACTGTCTGGCTCTGTCACAGGAGCCTGGCCTGCTGCCATCACTGTCTTCCCAGGATGAGGCTGAGGTCACTGAGCAAGAAGATCACCTCCGTCTGTGTGCCACAGGAGGCAGAGTCATAAAGGACAGAGACTTGGGGTGCCCTCCACACCTGCCCTCCCACTTCACTCTGACTGATGGTGCAGATCTGCTGCTAATTCTCTAACATCCTGTGGGGCTCTGAGTAAGAATGGCCCCAGAGGCTCCCATGCTGGGACTTCGTCACCAGAGTAGTGCTCTGAGACGATTAGAAGGTCCTCCCCAGTTCTCAGTCCCAGGGACCCTGCATCCTGAGCTCCTGATGTCTGGCCTTTGTTTACTTGACACAAACCCAGATGTGGTGTGGGAAGAGGAGCCTGAACTGAGGAAATACCTCCCCCACATTGCCTTTAGTGAAGCCTCTAGGGCCCTTTCTTTTAATGACTGATATGGGAGTGCCCGGCCCACTGTGGGCAGGGCCACAGCTAGGCAGTGCTCCTGGGGTGTCTCAGAAAGTAGACTGAGCAAGTCAGGAGGAGCAAGCCAGGAAGCAGTGTTCCTCATGGTATCTGCTTCAGTTCCCACCTCCAGGATCCTGCCTCCAGGTCCTGCCCTGAATCCCTTTGATGATGGACGGTGATGTGGAAGTGTAAGATGAAATACACCCTTTCTCTGCCAGGTTCATTTTGATGATTACAGCAATAAATAAGACTGAGGGACACATGGGCCTCACTCTGCTTCCTGCAGGCAGCACACTTTCCTCAGTCAACCCCATGCCTCCCTTGTACTGATGCTGCAGGCGGGGCTCCCCTGGATCCCTTGGATTTCCTTGTGTTATCCCTAGATCCCTTGGATTTTCTTGTGTGACCCCTGGATCCCTTGGACTTTCTTGTGTGATCCCTGTTATTACTAATTACAGCCGTCCATCCTTCAGCCCCCTTGAATATGGTGGACCTGTCCATGTGCCACCATTGTCCCAAAGAGGTACAGATGATCTCTCACTGAATCCGCATTCTGCACCATCCATCCTGGAACCACCCCAGCCACACACGTGCACACACACACTCCATCTTGTTTTGTATTTTAGATAGTGTCTGACTACGTCCCCCTGGCTGCCTGATCAGGCTAGCTTTGAACTCACAGAGATCTACCTGCTTCTACTTCCTGAGTGCTGGTATCAAAGGCGTGCACCACCATGCACAGCTGCATTCTCTTAATTTGTACTCCAGCAATGCACAGGTTGTGGAGCAGGCCAAGTGGGCAGGTGTGACGGCCGGTTTCCCGACTTTCTCCCAGGGAAGAGCCCTGGGTTGTTTACCACATAGGCTCTCCTGCTCAGATGGCACTGACTTCCTCTTAGGGCGGAGCCCTGGGTTGTTTACCAAGTTGGCTCTCCCGTTCAAACTCCGCCCAGTAACAGCAATGCACCAATCCCAATCCGCCTAGTGTATCAGGCCAGCAGAGCATGCCCACATCCTGCATAAAAAGCCCGTCAACTGCCGTGGTCGGGGCCCCTCACCTCCAGCTCTCCCTCAACCAAGCAGCGCTTCAATAAACCGTGATTGGAGAAGAATCCTTGTGTCGTGGCTTTCTTCCCCGCTGGCCGGGGCTCACCGCAGCTGGTGCTGAAACCCGGGAAACTTGGACACCGGGAAACTTGGACACCGGGAATCTTAGACACCGAGTGAGGGGTCAAAGAGGATTCAAAACTCCACACACGGAGCGGTGACGTCGTTAAATCCCAGGTAAATTGGGAACCTGCGACAAAAACAGGGTTAAAGGAAATCCCAGGTAAATTGGGAACCTGCGACAAAAGCAGGGTTAAAGGAATTCCCAGGTGAATTGGAAACCCGCGACAAAAGCGGGCAGGTTTTTGCTCTTCTCTGTAAAGAGAGAGCGGGAACAAAGGGCTAGTCGATAAACTTTTGGAACTGGTTTTTGTGTTACAAACAGAAACTGTTTAAATGGAAAAGTTTGGGTTTTCTAACTAGGCTTGAGACTTTGTCTTAAAAAAAAAAAAAAAAAAAAAAAAAAATATATATATATATATATATATATATATATATATATATATATATATATATATATATATATAAAGAGAAGGGAGAATTAATATTCTTTAGTCTATTTAATTTAAACAAATATTTTTCTCTCAGGTATGCTGACTGCTGGGGATTGATCCGCTTGTGTTTGCTCTAATGTTCTTTTTTATGGTAATTGTTGTTCTTTTCTGCTGTTTTTTCCTACGCAATATGAAAATTATTAGGGAGGGATGCAAGGCACTGATCAAACACCAGAACAGTCTATCGAAATCGGATTCTAAAGGAGAGAACTTGAATAGGCCTAAAAAAAAAAATAAAATAAAATAAAAAAAAAATAAAAAAAATAAACAAAAAAAAAAATTTTAGAAAAGAAAGGGAACTCCTTATATCTAATATTAAAAGAGTTTACAAAACTTGATTTTTCTGATGGTGAATTAGACCCCTGATAAGGAAAAAGATTTAGAAGAAGCTGCCGCTAAATACAAAAAAAAAAAGATATGGGCGGCGGCGACCCCCTCCTTATAATGTTTCTGGCTAGGGATGGAATGTGGGACGCCAACGGCGCCTTCTTGGACCGCACACCCATCCCCGGCACCGCCTTCGTGTTTACAGACAGATGGAGGTTGCCATCTTATCAGGAGGAACACACGATTAGCTTCCGCGTTCCCAGTTTTTGAAGACCCACAAACAAACAATAGGTATCATGACCCTGTGCCTTATAAACAATTAAAGGATCTGGTGGAGGCTGCTCGAGCCTACGGAGTAACAGCTAGTTATACTTTAACTTTGTTGACTAGGCTCACTACACAGGCTATGACTCCAACAGACTGGTTTGAAATAGCTAGAGCATGTCTGTCTACAGGACAGTACTTGGATTTCAAATCTATAGTCACAGATAGAGCTCAGCACAAGCTAGAATTAATCTTCAAAATAATCGACGCAGTGGACAGCCGACATGCTACTAGGCCAAGGACAATGGACTGTGAATCAGATGGCATATCCTATTGAAGTTTATCAACAAATAAATGACATTTATTCTAAGGCTTGGAAGTCATTACCAAATAAAGGAGAGGTTTCAGGGAACTTAACTAAGATCATTCAAGGACCCAATGAACCTTTTTCAGATTTTGTAGCTAGAATGTTGGAGGCAGCAGGAAAGATATTTGGGATGTAGAAACAGCTATGCCTCTGGTTCAACAATTAGTATATGACAAAGCACAAAAGAATACAGAAGAGCTATTACCCCGTGGAAAGGAAAGGGATTGGAAGCTTGGTTAAAGGCCTGTAGAGAGATTGGAGGACCGCTAAGTAATGCTGGCCTAGCGGCGGCAGTCCTCACAGCCACACAAGCTGCGTTACGAGTGAATTAAGGTTGAACTATATATATCACCATACATGTTAATTCGAATGATTCTGTAAAGAGTTTGTGTTGAGTTGTAAGACTGGGAGAATTGTGACTATGTATAACAATATTTATGTTAACCTGTTAATGGTAATGATGAAGCTAAGGGATTCTTTAAGTTTGCAATTGTATTAAGTTTTGGTTTAAACAGTTGTCCAGTTATCTTTTAGGCAATTGGACGGGAAGAGCAAATTGATACCCTTTGGCAGATTGCCCAGCTCGGCTGTCAAGAATTCGACAGCCTGATGGAACAACTGAGGGTGGCTATCGTCACGGTGAACTCGACCCAGGTGGACACCGGACTGGCAGAGGGATTAACTTCCTGGATTTCTTCTGCCCTTTCCCTGTTTAAGGAGTGGGTGGGGGTAGATATATTGTTGGCATGTTTGGCGCAATAATCTTAGCGGGATTTGTGTTGGTGTTGTTCTTGCTGTGCCGCTTAGCCCGAAGTCACAGGCTGGAGAAGGTTGCAATTGCTAGAGCGCTGGCAGCGTTGGAAGCAGGCAGTTCTCCCCAAGTATGGATAAGCATGCTCAAAGAAGCCTAATACAATGCCCTTGCACCTGGAGGCATTTTGCCATTGCACCCAGAGGGATTGTAGATGGTCTTCGGAGTTATTGGGCTTTTGCACTGCCTTTGCACCTCCGAGGGTTTGTCCCATTGCACCGGAGAAGGAGTGCTTATCTAGCCCTAGGCCTCCCTTGATCGGTCCACACATCATGAGGTGGGGACCTGAACGGGAATAAGTCCTCTATTCTCCATTACTAAACAAAAGGGGGAACTGTGACGGCCGGTTTCCCGACTTCCTCCCAGGGCGGAGCCCTGGGTTGTTTACCACATCGGCTCTCCTGCTCAGATGGCGCTGACTTCCTCCTAGGGCGGAGCCCTGGGTTGTTTACCAAGTCGGCTCTCCCGTTCAACTCCGCCCAGTAACAGCAATGCACCAATCCCAATCCGCCTAGTGTATCAGGCCAGCAGAGCACGCCCACATCCTGCATAAAAAGCCCGTCAACTGCCGTGGTCGGGGCCCCTCACCTTCCAGCTCTCCCTTAACCAAGCAGCGCTTCAATAAACCGTGATTGAAGAAGGATCCTCGAGTCGTGGTGTTATTCCCTGCTGGTCAGGGCTCGCCGCAGGCAGGTCTCCCTGGGTATGTGTCCCCTCCCTCTGCCAACAGGCCTTCCCCAGTGCTGGGAGGAAGAGGCATATGAGGGGGTTGCTAGTTCTCCATCACCAACCCCAGATGCGGCATTTTCTCCCCACATTCTCCACTGTCAAGGCAGCATTACTGACTGAGCAAGAGGAGAGATAAAATGTATACACACATACACAAGAGCAGCTGGACTTGTGTGGAGTACAGAGGTAGGGAAGGATGAAGGAAGGCAACTGTGGACAGGAGCTTCACCTGCACAAGCCATTGATCTGTCTGTGGTGTCCTGGCCTGCAGGATGGTGACAATAGGTGAGTGACACAGGCCATGATCCCAGCTCTCAGGAGGTAGACAGAGAGGGACCAGGAGTTCTCAGCAAGTTCAAGGTCAGCCTGTGCAAGACTGTGATTGTTAATGTTTCCAGAATCACCCAGCAGACAAGCCTTGGTGGCACTTCTCAGATACTATCCAGACTAGCAGGCCATGGTGACATACACCTTTAATCCCAGAACTCAGGAGGCAGAGGCAGGTGGTTCTTTGGGACTTTGAGGCCATGTCAAGCTATATAGTGCATTCCAGGACAGCCAGGGCTTTGTTAAGAGACCCTGTCTCAAAGCAAACAAATTAAACAAAAACAAAAACAAAATTATCTAGATGAAGTTTAGCCTCTGAGAATGTCCATGAGGCATTATCATTGTGTTAATTGATATGGACTTCCATCTTAACTGTGTGTGGGACCATTCCCTGGCATAGGATCCTGGGCCATATAAAGTGGAGACAGTGAGTTGATGACAATTACCCATCACTCTCTGCTGTGGATATCGCTCTGTATAAATAAAATGCTGTTTAGCCTGTGGCCAGGCAGGAAGTATTGGCGGTACAAGAGAGAAGAGAATTCTGGGAGGTGGAAGGCTGGGGGAGGAGACACCGCCAGTGGCCGCCATGACAAGCCAACATGTAAAGACACCAGTAAGCCACAAGCCACGAAGCAATGTATAGATTAATAGAAATGGGTGAATTTAAGATAGAAGTAGATAACAAGAAGCCTGCCATGGCCATACACTTTGAAAAAATGTAAGTTTCTGTGTGTTTACTTGGTTGGTTCTGAGTCTAGTTCCCTAGACTCCTGGTCCTGGGCTAGACCAATGGAGTAGCACAAGAAATAGAGAGAAAAGGAAATCCACGCTGTTTAGTTAAATGAGCAAACAGTGGGTCCCTAGACAGTGTCCACCTCCTTGTCCTCGATCTGAGGAATTTTACATTTCTTTAGTTTTGTGTCGTGAATGGATCAGACTCCATGGGATTTCCCCAATAAGGTCATTTTAAAGAGATAACTGTCTCCGTGTCTCCATGAAACCACTTCCATCAATCCTAGTCTCTAGAGGCCATGGAACCTGGGAGAGGAGCCTGACAATGAAGAGGACTGAAGCCTCCAGCCACGGCCAACTTCATTCAGACAGTTTGTACTCTGAGGGTTAAGACATGTCAGGTGAGGAAAGTGTTCTGAGAACAACTCCATGTTGTGAAGAACCCGGGGAATGTTTCATGGAGTTTCCTCACAGCACTCAGAATCTCCTCCCATGACTCCATTCTCAGACCGTGTTCGAGACACTAGTCCTCTACTGACCCAGCTCTTTAGCCCAGAAGCTGAGTGCACACCAGCTCCTCCACCCAGGATTCCACCGCCTTTGCCCTCCGGCCTGCCTCACCTGCCCTGGGCTTCCTGAAGTCCTATTACACTCCACTAGGAATGGAGACAGAAGGAGGCACCTCCAACTGTCCCAGAGGCTTCTACATGGAGAGAACAGCAGAGTAAGTGTCGCAGAAAAAGAGGGGAAATAGAGGCAGAGACGGGAAGAAGTCAAGAGAGAGCAGTGGAGAATGTGGAGAAGGAAATCAGGGCTGAGCATGGCTCACACAGTAGTATAGAGAGCAGCCTATAATCCTAACACTCCAGAGGGGATGCAGGAGGATCCTTGGCTACATATTGATTTCCAGGTACATGAAACCCAGTGTCAAAAAGAAAATATCAGGATTTAAACAAGTTAGGAGGAAACATGGTGGGGTGGGGATTGCCCACTTTTTCTCCAGTTCCAACTTCCCTGATGCTGAGAAACAGTCACCGCCAGAGGTGGTGACACACACTTCAATCTGAGCACTCTGGAGACAGAGGCAGGAAGGTCTTGGTGAGTTGTGTCCTGCCTGTTCTATATAATGGATTTGGGTTTGAATCGGGTGTAGGTTTGTAGCCAAGGCTAGCATACAACTTAAGATCCTTCTGCCTCCACTCTGGGATTACGGTCCAGTGCCCATCCCCCACCTGTCTATCACTCCACTGCCCACCCCTGCACCTGCCACCCTAGAGAACTTTAAATGATATCTGATTGTGGTGGTATTGTGTTCCCCAAAATATTGTGTGTTCCCTGAAATAAACATATCTGGGGCCAGAGAACAGACAGCCACTAGAACAAAGCCAAAATTGGTGGCTAGAAAACGGGAAGAGTAAGCTATAGCAGAAGTTGGGCGGTGGTGGTACACACCTTTAATCCCAGCACTTGGGAGGCAGAGAGAAGCGGATCTCTGAGTTCAAGGCCACTTTAGAAACAGCTAAGCATGGTGACCCATGCCTTTAATCCCAGAAACCCAACCTTTAATCCCAGGGAGTGGGGGCAGAAAGAGAAAAGTATATAAGGCCTGAGGACCAGGAATTAGGGGAGAAAAAAGCATGTAGTGAGTAAAGCATTCGGCTGGTTAAGCATTCAGGATTTCGAGCACAGTTCAGCTGAGAGCCATTGGGATGAGGATTCAGAAGCTTGCAGTCTGAGGAAACAAGACCAGCTAAGGATCTGGTGAGGTGAGAAAAGTATGGCTTGTTCTGCTTCTCTGATCTTCCAGCAATCACCCCAATAACTGGCCTCGGGTTTGGTTTCATTAATAAGAACTTTTAATATTCCTGTTACATCTGATTGTGTCATTCTCCACCTAAACCCATTCAATGGTGTTCCACTGACTGGAGTTCAGGTCCCACGTCTTTAACCTGGTCTCCAAGGCCCTGTGAGGGGGGCCCCACCTCTTCAGCTCTGTTGTTCACTCTTTACCCCCCACTTCACTCCATGGACTCCATTTCCAGTCCTGCCCTGATTCCACCTGCAGACAGCCTGAGGTTTGCTGGGCCCTGACCTGAAGGCTCCTGCCTCTGGGTCCCCCTAGTTAGTGCCACTCCATACTCAGACCTCAGCTTCTCAGGGAAGATTTGAAACCTTCCTGTTAGACTCAAATGTCCTGTTGAGCACCTCACTCCAAGTGTACCTTCCCGTGGA
Source organism: Onychomys torridus (assembly GCF_903995425.1). Lineage (NCBI taxonomy): Eukaryota > Metazoa > Chordata > Mammalia > Rodentia > Cricetidae > Onychomys > Onychomys torridus. Next base: position 18,387 of record NW_023412215.1, read on the forward strand.
TTGCTGTCGTGATCACACCTCTGCAAGTGTAGGTGATTATTTGGGTGGTGTCTGCCCCTGTAGGACATAAGATCCAGAGGGTCGAGGCCCTGGGTGCAGGCACTCAGATCTGCCCTCCCCTGAGTCTAGCAATGGCACACACACACACACACACACACACACACACACACTCACACTCACACACACATACATACATACACATACACACATTCACACACACACACTCACACACACACACACACACACACACACATGCAACACAAAATAACAACAGTGAAGCATTCAACAAACTCCTGGATAGAAGGTCTGTGTGGGGGCTGAGAGCACAGTGCAGGATGGTTCCATTTACAGATCAACAGAGTTATCACAGGATGGTTACATTGACAGATCAACATGTGATCACAGGATGGTTCCAATGACAGATCATCAGTGTGATCACAGGATGGTTCCATTGACAGATCAAAAGAGTGACCACAGGATGGTTCCATTAAACAGTTCAACAGTGTGATCACTGCATGGTTCCATGATAGACAAACAGAGTGAACACAGGATGGTTCCATTGACAGATCAACAGTGTGATCACAGGATGGTTCCATTGATATATCAACAGAGTGATCACAGGATGGTTCCATTGACAGATCAACAGAGTTATCACAGGGTGGTTCCATTGACACATCAACAGTGTGATCACAGGGTGGTTCCATTGACACATCAACAGTGTGATCACAGAATGGTTCCATTGACAGATCAACAGAGTTATCACAGGGTGGTTCCATTGACAGATCAACAGTGTGATCACAGGATGGTTCCATTGACAGATCAACAGTGTGATCACAGGATGGTTCCACTGACACATCAACAGTGTGATCATAGGATGGTTCCATTGACAGATCAACAGTGTGATCACAGGATGGTGTAAGAGGAGAAGTAACGAAGGTCCTTGGGAGTAAAGTCTCCAGGTGGTTGAGAGGTCACCATGGGAATTAGTGAGAAGACAGACAGACAGGTGCCAGCATCCCTGGATAGAAGAGGAGAAGGAGGAAGAGAAGGAGGAGGAGGAAGGCCTGAGGACAATCAGCAAACAGGAGAAGAGAAAGGACTCTCCCCTGGGAGAAAACAAACATCTCTCACATCATTCCAGAAGCTGCACAGGAGGTGCTGCCCCAGAGAGGACACACTTCAGTGGAAGCCAAACAGGGGAAGGAATCCCCCAGCCAGTAAGGGCTGAGAAGGGCTGAGCTCATTACAGGTATGGGGAGACAAGACAGGTTATGGTGGGGACAGAAGTACAGACACAGTTTTGGGAAGTCAGTGTGTAGGGGAGCAAGCAGAGTCCATCTCCCATGTTTGCTGTTAAAGGACACTGAGTGGGGAACAGGCTGGATTTCACCTGATT
>NW_023412216.1:0-15819 GCF_903995425.1 Onychomys torridus
GGGTAGGTCAGGCACGGTTTATGGATAAGTTAAGCTATGGGGTAAGGGGGGTGTTTCATGGTCAGGGTTTTTGAGAGGACTGTGCGGGGTAGTATTAGTTTTTTTCAGGCTCTGATGCTTGTGTCAGTGTAAGTTAAGGGTGTAGTCTTTATTGTAAGGCGGAGTTTTATGTAGTAATATGTATTAGAAGGGACTAGTGGTTAGACTCAGGGTCGTTCTTTGCCCTCACCCGGGTTAGGGATACGATTAGTGTTAGGGTGAGGGTTACGCTTACCTTTAATGATTAAGATTAGCGTTAGCATTAGGGTTAGGGTTAGTTTGGGTTAGAGTTAGTGGTTATGGTTAGGGTTACTTGTTAGGGTTAGTGGTTAGATTCGGGGCATCCTTTGGCCTCTGTGGGCATCTCTGACCCTCATCAGGAGTCCTGTGTCCTCCCATGTCCTCTGCTTTCAGGTCAGGAAGAAACTTCCTGGTCCCTCTTTACAGCATCAGGGTTAGGGTTATGATTATGGTTAGGGTTATGGTTAGTGTAAGAGTTAGGGTTAGGGTTAGGGTTAGCAATTAGGATTAGGGTTAGGGTTATAGTGCTGAGTCGTCAGACCTCAGGTGTTTCGTGTGTGCCAGATCCCTAGGCCAAGTGCTGGGTTAGTGTTACGGTTATGGTTAGGGTTAGGTTTATGGTTAGTGGTTATTGGTTAGATTTAGGCTGTGCTTTGCGCTCAGCAGGTGTCTCTGACCCTCCTGAGTTGTCTTGTGTCTCTGCTCTGCGGTCTGAATGCAACTTCCTGTTCCCTCTTTATAGCATCATATGCTTTGGATTCCATTTCCCAGGATGCTTTTCTCTATAGTGGTCATCCATGCCAAACTACATTTCCTAGCATGCCTCTCAGGTTATTCCCCAGGATGCCTTTGATGACACCATCACTGAGGATTGTAGTCCATTTCCCAGGATGCCTTTCTCAGTATTGGCCGTGTATTCCAAACTACATTTCCCATCAGGACACTTGGGTCATTTCCCACAATGCCTTTCCTTATAATATCAGTGTTTTAGACTCCATTTCCCAGGATGCCTTTCACTACAGCATGATTGGACTTCATTTCCCAGAATGCCTTTCTCCACAGCATCACTATGATGGACTCCATTTTCCAGGTGTCCTGTGTCCTCAGGAGTTTCCCCTTTTCTTCAGCAGGTATCCAGGGCCCTCAGCAGATGTCCAGGGCCTCAGCATCAGACCTCACTTTTGGCAGGGTTGTGCTGCCTCAGCAGTGTGGGGTTGGGGTGTCAGGGTCAATAGGTCAGGATCAGGGGTTAGAGTTAATAGTTAGGGTTTGGGTTAGGGTCAGGGTCAGTGAGTCAGAGTCATGGGTTAGGGTTAGCATTAGGGTTAAATTTTATGCATTTTTTGGTTCAGGGTCAGGGATTAGAGTCAGGGGGTCAGAGTCAGGATCTTATGGTTAGGCTAGGTTATTGTTAGGGTTAAGTTAGTGTTATTGGTTAAGGTTTTTAGGGTTAGGGTTATGTTAGGCTAGGGTTAGGTTATGTTAGAGTTTTGTGTTAGGTTAGGTTAGGTTAAAGTTTAAATGCTATAGATTTTTAGGTTGAGAGTTAGTGGTTAGGGTTAGGGTCAGACTTTTGTTTCTTGGGATTGTGGTTATGGTTATGGGTTACAAGTTTTTAGAACCAGTGTTTGAGGAGTTTGTGTGTAGGGTCAGTGTTAGGATTGTGTTAGCGTTACGGGTTAGGGGGTCTTTCGGTAATTGCTGGGGGAGATTTTGGTCAGTGTTAGGGATAGATTTATGTTGGGTCATGTTAGGGTAGGGAGTTTGTGGTTCGGGTTATGGTTAGATTTAGGTTTAGAGTCAGGTTAGAGTTAGGGTAGGCCAGTTTGTGGTTTTGGTTTTTGTTAAGGTTAGGTTTAGGGTCATGTTAGTGTTAGTTTTACAGATAGGGTTAGGTTGAGGTTAGGGTTAGGTTGAGGTTAGGGTTAGGTTGAGGTTAGGGTTAGGGTTATGCTTTGTGTCAGGTTATGGTTAGGGTAAGGGTGTCTGTGGTTAGGGTTATATGTTAGGGTTAGGTTTAGGGTCAGGTTAGTGTTTTGTTTAGTGTTAGGGTTTGGGGCATGGTAGGGTTAGGGTGAGGTTAGTGTTAGGGTTTGTGTCAGGTAGTGTTAGGGTAAGTGTGTCTGTGGTTCGGGATAAGTGTATGTGTTAGGTTTATTATCAGGTTATTATTAGTGTTAGGTTTAGGGTTCTGGTCAGTTTAGGATTAGAGTCTGGTTAGGGTTAGCTTTAGGCTTTGTGTCAGGTTAATGTTAGCGTTTGGGTTAGTTTGGGGTCAAAGTTATGTGTTTAGTTATTCTTTGGGATTAAGGGGTAGTTCCAGCTGTGACCTTTGCCCTCCTTAGGTGTCCTGTTTCCTCCACTCTCTGGTCAGAAGGTAAATTCCTGTTCCCTCTTTATATCATCAGTAGGCTTCCCATGATGCATTTCTCTATGACATCATCACATAGGGACTACAGGACTCCATATCCCTTTCTCTATGGCATCATTACATATGAACTACATTTCTTGTAATATTTTCTCTATGACATCATTACATGTGGACTACATCTCCCATGATGCCTTTCTGTATGACATCATCACTTATGGACTACATTTGCCATGGTGTATTTCCCCTTGTCTTCATTACATTTGGACTCCATTTACCAGGATTCCTTGCTCTGTATTTTCTCTATGTGTTTGACTTCATCTTCCAGGATGCTTTGTCAGGTTTAGGGTTAGGGTTAGGGTTACAGTTAGGATAGGGGAGTTTGCGGTTATGTTTAGGATTAGGGTTTGGGTTCAGGTTAGTGTTAGGATAGGGGAATTTGTGTTTAGGCTTAGGGTTACGTTTAGGCTTAGGGTCACGTTCGGGATTCTATAGGGTTATTCGTGTTTAGGGTTAGAGTTAGGATAGGGGAGTTTGTTGTTAGTGTTAGGGTTAAATTTGAGATCTGCGTCTGGTTATTTTTAATGTAGAGGAGTTTGTGTTTAGGATTAGGGTTAGGTTTATTCTCTGGGTCAGGTTAGTTTTAGAGTAGGGGAGTTTGTGGTTAGGGTTAGGGTTAGATTTAGGATCTGGGTCAGGTTAGGTTTAAGGTAGAGGAGTTTGTGGTTAGGGTTAGGGTTAGATTTAGGCTTAGTGACATGTTATGGTTAGGATAGTGTGTTTGTGGTTAGGGTTATGGTTAGATTTAGGTTTTGGTTCTGGTTAGTGTTAGGGTAGGCAATGTTTTGGTCAGTGTTAGGGTTTACTGTTTGCTAAATCCAGGGCTCTCCTTTGCCTTCATCAGTTTTCCTGTTTCCTCTTCTGTAGAGTTAGTAGAAAACTTCCAGTTTCTTCTTTATACCTTCAGTAGTCTTCCCATGATGCATTTCTCTATGGTATCACTACATATGGACTACATTTCCCAAGAGTCCTTTCTCTTTGACATTATTTCATATCGACTACATTTCAGACTACGTTTCCCAGGATGCCTTGCTCAAAATGTCCTCCTGTCTGCAGTGTGTCCTGCCCACAGTGTGTCTTCCTTGTGGACTACATTTCCCATAATCTCTTTATCTATGACATCATTACATGTGGACTTCATTTCCCAGGATGCCTTGCTCTGTATTTCCTCCACCTGTTTTACCTCTTATTCGAGGATGTCTTTCTCTACAGCATCACTCCATTCTGGACTCCATTTCCCAGGATGCCTTTCTCTAAACCATCACTTCATTCTGGACTCCATTTCCCAGGATGCCTTTCTCCATAGCACCTTGGCACTGTGGACTCCATTTCCCAGGTGTCCTGTGTCCCCAGCTTTTTCTACTTTTCTTCAGCAGGTGTCCATGGCCCTCAGCAGGTGACCTGATCTTCTGCAGAGTTTTAGTGCCTCAGTGGAGGGGGTCAGGATTAGGGGTAGAGTCAGGGGTCAAGTTCTGGGGGTCAGGGTCATGGGGTCAGGGTTAGGGGGTTAGGTTATGGGTTCACATTTAGGGTTTGTGTCATAGGCTGGGGTAAGGCTTAGCTTAAGGTCATCTTAGGGTTAATGGTTAGGGTTAGGGTCAGGGGGTCATGGTTAGGGTTAGGGTTAATGTTAGAGTGTTAGGTTTAGGGTTAAGGGTTAGAGTTAGGTTAGGGTCAGGGGGTCACTGTTCGGGTTAGGGATAGTGGTTATGGTTAGGGTTAGTGGTTAGGTTGACAGTTATGGTTAGTATTAGTGTTAGGGTTAAGGTGTCACTATTAGTGTTAGGGTTATTGGTTATGGTTATGGTTAGTGTTAGTGTTAGGGTTAGGATTAGGGTTATGGTTATGGTTAGGGTTAGTGGTTATGGTTAGGTCTAGTAGTTAGGTTTATGGTTAGTGGTTAGGTTTAGGGTTAAGGGTTAGGGTTTGTGGTTATGGTTAGTGGTTACTGTTAGTGATTAGATTTAGTATAAGTGTTAGGGTTAGGTTTGGGTTGTTATTATGGTTAGGGTTAATGGTTAGCTTGATGGTTAGTGGTTAGATTTAGGGTGTGCTTTGCCCACAGCAGGTGTCTCTGTAACTCTGCTCTGGGGTCAGAATTAAACTTCCTGTTCCCTCGTTATAGCATCATATGCTTTGGATCCATTTCCCAGGATGCTTTACTCTGTAGTGTTCATCTATTCCAAACTACATTTCCCATCACGTCTCTCAGGTCATTCCCCAGGATGCCTTTGATGACACCATAACTGTGGATTGGACTCCATACCCCAGGATTCCAAACTAAGGAAGTCAGATACACCCTTCAAAACACACGCAATAGGTAACACCACAGCAGTGAACCCCAAATGAAGAGAAGTACACAAACACTACCACCAAAAAATAACAGGAACTATCAATCATTGGTCATTTATATCCCTTAATACCAATGGATTTAATTCAACTATAATCCACAATCTGCTGAACAGGGTTATCTGGACTGCTCAACAAAATTATCTGGATATCTGCAAGGGTCATAAACACTGACAGAATATAACAAGCAGGAATAATACAGGAACTATGAACTCAAAGCCAAATCTGGCAAGGTAGTCAGACACTGAGCCCTGCAAGAAGATCTCAGGTGCAGGAGAAAACTTGGCCAGTACACATACTAACTTAGAAGGTTTAGGTGGATCTCATGAGACCTTCTCCTAAGACCAAATACTACAGGAAACTAGTGACTGTTGAGGGTGAGAATTGATTTTTCCCAAGGTTGATTTTCCAAAAAAAAAAGTGGTCTACCATGAAATCATATAAAGAGAAGAATTACCAAATGGACTCAGTATCTCATATTTATTCATGGGCATAGACATATAAATATATATGCAATAGTAAGAGCAAAGAGTAAGTGAGGGCATGCAGGAATCTTTCTTTGAACAACCAGTTCCCCAAATCATGATACGGAGACTGCTTAATAGTTATGAATGCTTCCTTTCACATGGTTTATGGAACAAAATGTGGATTCTGCCCTTTCTACACACCACACACTATGCACACATAAGAAATCTCTGCATATTAGAAATGTCTTTTGTCCCCTAAAACTAAACGTCACCCATATCACACCATCGTGGCTGGTGGTAGCAGAAAGTTAGTAGCATTCAAATCACATATTGCTGAAAGATGATATCCATCACCATCTTTACTACTAGTTTCTAAATTATTTCTAACATTTATAAGACAAACATGAAATTGGAGTGCAATGTTCAGAACTTCTAGAAATGAGAAGTTTTCCAAACTGCCGTCCTGCTACACACCACAGGTGTGCCTTTGTGGGCAACTTGATATTTCAAGCATCATATCCTCCCTATAGAGTATTCCCATACTCAGGGAGGCTCAGAGGACAAGGACTACTGCCCAAGTCACTACATGGATGAACAGAACACAGTCTGGCTCATGGTCAATACAAGTCCCCGCAGAAATGACAACTCAGCAGACCTTTTATGAACATGCTACACTCAAGCTACAACAATGCAGGACAAAAAAATCTGCATTAGAGCATGCAGGATGAGCAGGACGATGCTGAACAATTCAGCATGAAGCAAGAATAAGCTGAACTCTGCCTCTGACCACTTGTTTCCACCCAGCAAGGGGAGGACTCAACACACTGACTCCCATGACTCAACTGAGCACTCCTTTGAGTCTGGGGATGGCAGCCGTTCACTCACCATATTGTGGTTTTCCAGCTTGGCCATGCTCTCTGTTCAGCTCCCTGCAGCAACACTCAAGCTTCACAGCAAACAAAACTACTGGCGACAGAGTCTCTTCTGATAGTTGATGATACACATGGCTCCAGACCCAGAGCTGGAGGTAAACTGTACCACCACCACTTTGGGAAGTGGAGGTGGGAGGAGCCAGCAGTCACAGCAGTTCTTCAGTCTTTCAAAGATGGATATTACACCAAGAATCAGGTTATTGTTATCTTTGGGATTTTTACCTACAGAAAAGATTTGATTGTAAAACCTGTTGATTTAAACAAATATGTAAATTTTAAAGACACCTTGACTTCAATATTTGGATATAGGGATCTGTTGCTTTGAAAAAGAGGCTCTGCTTTTATTTTCACAGAAAGCCAGAGGCTATGGATTTGTTCCACATTAAGACACATCAGTTTTGATCAGCCCAGACCATCTAAAAGGTCTCTGATAACAAAATGGCCCAGATGATCCAACATCCAGAATGGTTTCAAGGCAACTGGCTCAGAGGTTTACCCTGACAGACTACTCCAAAATTCCTAAAATTTTCTTTGTGTCCCCATAAGATACAGTGCCCCCTCCAGCAGTAAAGAGTAAGAGAAACTACGCCCAATATCCCAAAATTATCAGCCTCGCTTTGGAGATGGTATTGGCTCAACTCTTTCTCTAAACCCAGACAGAAATATTGCCCAAAAAAGGGGGGGTTAAGTGATTCTCGATTCCCAAATCAAAAGAGCCCTCTGTTGTGGGACAGAAAAAAAATAATAGTTTTATTTAAATCAGGTTGATTATAAATGTGATCTCTATCTAAAAAAAAAGGACATATGATATAGATGCAATAAAATAAAAGGGTAGATTAATGAACTTACTTTTAAATCACAACAACTTGTTTAAAATGTCTTACATTGGTATAGATTTTAGTCTTCTGCTATGACTTGCTCTGACCCCAAGGCAACTTTATTAATATACAAATAAAATCACATTTCAGTACGAATAAAATATCACAATAGCTAAGAATTTTGAACATTTCTTCAACTGATTCTCAGCAACTTTAGATTCCTCTACTGAGAATTCTTTTTAAAAGTATATCCCATTATAAATGGATTATTTGGTTTGTTGTTGTCAAGGTTCTTTGGTTCCATTACCCATCAAGCCCCATTGTGTCATTTCCCAGGAAGCCTCTATCTGCATTTCTGTACTCAAGGAAGTTCATTTCCCACCATGCCCCTCGGTTCCTTTCCCGGGAGTCATCTGTTTGTATTTCTCGGGCAGTAGGAACTACATTTCCCATCATGCCACTGGACAATGTCCCAGGATGCTTCTCTCTGCATTTCCCATGCTCTAACAACTACATTTCCCATCATGCCCTTGCGGTCATTTCCCAGAAGGCCTCTCTCTGCATTTCTCATGCTCTAGGAAGTACATTTCAATAGAGTGACACTACACAAAGAGGCATCCTGGGAAATGGAGTCCAACAGAATGTGATCTATAATGACAGGCACCCTTGGACATGACCTCATAGGCATGATGGAAATAGACAGACACTGCACAGAATGGCATCCTGGGAAATGGAGTCCAAATGAATTGACACGGAAGAGAAAAGCATCCTGGGCAATGGAGTACAACAGATAATGATCTGGAATGACAGGCATCCTGGGAAATGATTTGAGAACATGATGGGAAATGTAGTTTTTAATAGACAATACACAGAGAGGCATCCTGGGAAATGTAGTTTTTAATAGTAGCGAGACACACTATAGAAGAAAGGCCATCCTGGGAAATGTTAGGTCAACATGGAATGAATTTCTCGTAAAGGGAAGAAATCCTGGGAGAAGACCAGGTAAGACATGATGGGAAATGTAGTTTCTAAAAACCTTCTACATAGAAATGCATGCTGGATAATTTAGTCCAAATATGCTGATGGTATAAAGAGGGTACAGGTAGTTTCTTTCTGACCCGAGAGGCATGATGAGAATTGTAGATTGGAATACACTAGCCAATACAGAGAAAGGCATCCTGGGAAATGTAGTTCAACACATACTGATGCTGTAAGGAAAGACATCCTGGGAGAAGATGCGAGAGGCATGATGGGAAATGTAGTTTTTAACAGATGACCACTTCAGAGAAAGGCATCCTGGGAAATGTAGTTCAACACATATTGATGCTGCAGGGAAGACATCCTGGGAGGAGACCCGAGAGTCATGATGGGAAATGTGGTTCCACACGTACTGATGGAGTCCAAACATGCTGATGTTATACAGAGGGAACAGGAAGTTTCCTTCTGACCCAAGAATGGAGGCCACAAGACACGTGATGAGGGTCAAAGATGCCTGCTGAGGGCAAAGAACGCCCGTAACTAACCACTTACCTTGACCCTGCCCCTAACCCAGACGGTAACCCTAACCCCAAACCCGACCCTGACCATAAACCTAACCCTAACCCCAAACCTGACCCTGACCCTGAACCCGACCCTGACCCTGACCCTAACCCTGCCCCTGCCCCTAACCCAGACCGTAACCCTAACCCCAAACCCGACCCTGACCCTGACCCTAACCCTGCCCCTAACCCAGACCGTAACCCTAACCCCAAACCCGACCCTGACCCTAACCACTAAACCCCAATACTAAACCTAACCCAGACCCTAACCATTAACCCCAACACTAAACCTGACACTAACACTGACCCTAACCCTAACCCCAAACCTGACCCTGACCCAGACCATTAACCCTAACACCAAACCCGACACTGACCGTGACCCTGACCCTAACCATTAACACCAACACTAACCCTGCCCCTAACCCAGACGGTAACCCTAACCCTGAATCCGACCCTAACCCTAACCACAAACCCGACCCTGGCCCTAACCCTAACCCTGAACCTGACCCTAAACCGACCCTGACACTGACCCTAACCCTAACCCTAACCCAGACTGTAATCCTAACCCCAAACCTGACCCTGACCCTAACCCTAACCCTAAACCTAACCCCAATCCCGAACCTGACCCTGACACTGACACTAACCCCGAACCAGACCCTGACCCTGACCCTAACTCTGACCCTGACCCTGACACTGACCCTAACACAGGCCCTAACCTCGAACCCGACCCTGACCCTGACCCTGACCATGACCCTAACCCTAATCCCAAACCTGACCCTGACACTAACCCCGAACCCTGACCCTGTCCCTGACCCTGACCCCAAATCTGAACCTGACCCTAACCCTGACCCTGACCCTGTCCCTGACCCTAACCCTGACCCTGACTCCCTAAACATAACCACACAACCAAACCCGAACCCTAACCGTGATGCCCTAAAGCTAAACAAAACCCCAAAGACTTAACCCAGACCCTTAATCTATCCAGAAACAGATCCCCAACCTTTAACCCTATCCCTAAATGTTGCAGTGGAGCAAGACATCCTGGGAACTGATGTAGAACACAGTATGAAGCTGTTGAGAAAGGCATCCTGGGAAATGAAGTCCACGAGGTAGTGAGGATACAGAGACAGGCATCCTGGGAAATGAAGTAGAACACAATATGATGCTGGAGAGAAAGGCATCCTGGAAAATGAAGTCCACAAGGAAGTGAGGCTACAGAGACAGGCATCCTGGGAAATGAGGTCCAAACAGTGATTGTGCAGAGGAAGGCATTATGAAAATTCATGTAAATAAAATACTAGTGGTACAGAGAAAGGCATGCTGGGAAATAACTTCCTTAATTTCATGGTGCTATACAGAAAGGCATCCTGGGAAATGAACTCCAAAAGATGCTGCAGTGAAAGGCATCCTGGGAAATGACCCAAGTGTCCTGATGGGAAATGTAGTTTGGAATACACAACCAATACTGAGAAAGGCATCTTGGGGAATGGAGTCCAACATGTGGCAATGCTCTAGGGAAAGGGATCCTAGGAAACCATCCAAGGGGCATGATGGGAAATGTAGTTTCTAAAACCATTCTAATGTACTGAAAGGGAAACCTGGGGAATGGAGTCCAACCATACTGAAGGTGTCATCAAAGGCATCCTGGGGAACGGCCCGAGAGGCATGCTGGGAAATGTACTTTCTAGAAACATCCTAATGTACTGAGGGAGAATCCTGGGGAATGGAGTCCAACCATACTGAAGGTGTCATCAAAGGCATCCTGGAGAATGGCTCAAGAGGCATGCTGGGAAATGTAGTTTGGAATGGATGAACACTACAGAGAAAAGCATCCTGGGAAATGGAACCAAAGCATATGATCCTATAAAGAGGGAACAGGAAGTTTCATTCTGACCACAGAGCAGAGACACAGGACAGCTGAGGAGGGTCAGAGACACCTGCTGAGGGCAAAGCACCTTCCTTTACCCCTGGGGCTTCCATTTTCTGTATAATGGTCCTAAGGTCCTTGAAGACCCTTGCCTGTTTCTGCACTTCACTGCCCTCTGAAACTACCTTTTCATTTTCAATTGTTTCTGCCCTAACACAAACAATAAGAGGTCCAGCCTGTATTGTTTGCTCCCAGGGTCTGTGGGAAGAGTCTACCAACCAGCTGAGGATTCTAATCTGAGGGATATTCAATGAAGCTAAGCACACTGAGTTCTTTAGTCCATTCACTTTATTCTTCTATGGTGATTCTATCTGTACAGTTTCTTGTCTGCTCTCTTCCTTAGCTCCTCTTGGTCCCTCCTGCTGTTCTCTCATCATTCTACCTAGTTCTTTTCCATCTCCATCCTCATCTTTGTTCTTCTTCATCAATTCTCGCAGTGCTCTCAGAGAAGCAGTATATACACCCACACAGTAATTCTGTGGAGGCTTGACGTTTCCAGGGTCTCAGAGAGAGGTGATAAGGACTCACACATAAAGCGATTAATTATCAGATTCTAATTACAACCCAAAAGGGGAATGACTAAAGGGGAGTTCTCTGGTAGAGTCAACTAAAGGCTAAGATCAATTAGGAAATTTGTGTGCTCAAACTATAATCTAGAAATGGCTAGGGAGAATGTTAGGCAATTAAAAGTCACAAGAAAGTAAACTGTCTTTGTTGCCAGTTTTCCCACTCAGCCCAGATTCAGCTGCTTTCTCATAAGGAGGGGGGCATATGTTAGGTGGCTAAGAACCTATGTCAGAGCGTGTAGTATTTGGTTAGTAAAACACTTTCACTCAGATTAATTGCTGACCAGATAATCAAGGAACATCACCTGGCTGAAGAGGAATTAAAATCTTAACTTGCACAAGAAAGAAGCTTGGCACCTATTGCCTGCCTGGCCCGGAGGCAATCTCCTTCAGCCAGTGGGAAGCTCCTGCTTTAACTCAGTATCTAGCAAATGGCTAAAACATCACACAGGAATGTGAGTAGTAAATGTCTGAAGTTAGGGTCTTGTGTAAATAATCCGGGGTGAGGGAAGGGGTTGAAGATTTAAATGTTTGTGGTTCTTTTCTCTATCTGTGAGTGAGATGAGCTAACGTTTACCTATGACCAGTTTTGTCCTTGGTAAAAGGTGTGTTTGTTGAAATACTTTTGTCCAGAAAATGGCCCTAGCCAGTAATATGTTAATGATAAATAAACACAGCTGGGGACAGTTGTCCAATTACCCCAAATACATAGGGAAAGTTGTAGCCAAGACTGAGATGCTATTGTGAGGTTACATGTACACATATGATGGAGATGCATGGTAAATGGGGAGATTCAAACCTGTTACTGCACAAGAAGTCTACAACAAGAAACAACCAGTTCATTCAAAAGACAGTAATTCCATGACACCTTGCATGATGGTTTCCTCTAACAGAACCCTTAGTTCTGATAGGTCGACCTTCTGAACACTAGTTGTCACTGCTATATCTGCTCATGGACTTTCACTACCAGTGGCCCTCAATAATGCCCCATTTGTTTTCTTCCATTGTTGACCTGACTGAGTCATCCATAATAACACTCCAACAGGTTCACTATTCCATTTAAGAAACTAGCCCATTTTTTTAAATTCTGCATTAATAAATATCCTGTGCATTGACAGATTAAGAAAGAATTTGGAGCCAAAATATCACACAAATGACTGTTAGCCTAATTTTTATTGAGTCTGTTTTTGACTGAAATCTTATATTCTCAATCTCCACTTCTTCCATTACTCTTAACATTCCCATCTTCGTGGTCATACACGATGGGTCAATAATGTTCTGTGTGCAACTTTCTATGGTTTTTGCAAACTAAGGTCCTGATATCTTCCACATTCTTCCAAAAATAACATTCTCAGTGTAAGGAACATGTAGGACCTCGGGTGAACAACCCTGGTCAGGAGTGATAAGTAATAGAATGACATAAGTAAGCCACAAATGGAGTAGTGATAAGCTATAAGCTATGCATAGAAGTAGGGATAAGACTAGAAACCTAGCCAGAAAGGGATATAAAAGAAGAAGCCTCAGACCCAACCAAAAGAGCTTGTCAGACCCTCTCATAAGAGGTCTTTCCTCTGCCAGAGAGGTGAGATCCTGTCCTCAGTGCAGAAATGGCTGACCAGAGTTAGGCTGACCCAAGATCCAGAGGAACAGATGTAGCAAGTCTTGAACTGTATACCCAGAAAGGTACTACCACTTCCATTTGGAAGATGGGATAAATATTGCTTGTAATCTTACTGTGTGAATAAATGAGTGTTATACCAAGTCTGAATCAAGAGTGATTATTCCTCCCCCATAATTGGGGTTTGTGCTCACTACACTAAAGTTCTACCTAGCAACAAAACCACTGTTGGTGCTGCATTTTTGTTCTAACTTGTGTTTGTCCTGCTATGATTAAAGCCTCTAACCAAAAACATCAGACAATGAATGAGTTTATTTGGTTGATTGTGTCAGGTCACACTCCATCATTTTGTGAGCTTAGGATAAAAACTCAAGCTAACAAATGAAGGCAAAACTCATGGGCAAAGATTGCTTCCTGGCCTTCACTCTTGCCTAGTCACTGTCTCATGCTTAGTTAGCTCCCTTTCTAGCCCAGGCCCCCCTTCCATAGGGTTATTGTCACCCTAGGTGGAATAGCCATTCCTGCTACCCTAGATAGAGAAGCCTTCTCATTTCAATCATCAATCAGAAACGTGTGGGCATGATACCCAAGAGCTGCCCTTCAATCACCCGCACACAGCCAGAGATAAGCCATGTCAACCTCTACGTTCATCAGCAGGCACTATTTTGCAGTTAGCTAGAATCTTGAGCAACAGAATCTAGACTGCCTGTCAACCTGAAGAATGGATTGCTAAAAGAAAATGAGGTACACATGTAACCACAATGGAGTACATTACTCAGCCAGAGAAAACGAATGACATCATGAAGGTTTGCAGAGCAAATCGAATGGAACTCCGGTGAGAAATTCGCCAATCCGCCGATCCTGAGTGAGGTAGCCAACATCCAGAAGGACAAACATGGGATGTACTCACTCCGTACGAGTAGAATCATACGATGCATGGAGAGCAAAGAACAACCAGACTGGCACCCAACAGGAACCAGGAAAGGCTACATAGCAGGTGGGGGAACCCTCGGATGACTTGGCTGGCTTGATGAAAATTTGGTTGTTGACGCTGCAATTTCTGGTGGCAAGCCTCAATGGAAAATTTTTCCACTATTAGTATAGCTGACTAAGCAAATGTGTTATTAACCGTTCAGCTTGAGTAAAGTTAGGAAAATATAATCTTACAAACAATTAACATTAAAAAGTATTTCGGACGTCTCTTTTCCCTTTGTCAATTTCTTGATTTAACTACCTTCCAAACCACATTATTAAACTGTCTTCTTGTTTACAGTGTGGGTGATCAGTATGCCTCTGGAATATAGTCGAATAACAGCAATGCTGCACCATTGTTTTTCATGTGTACCGATAGCTATGGATAATGTGGCTGTAACCATGTTATTTCGGACAATTCACTAGCGGAGCTTATTTATCGCTGCCTTATGTCTCATCAATGGAGGGGAGATTGTAGCTTTTTAGATCAGCGGACCAGTTGTCTGACACTGACTAGGGCTACCCCTGGGATAGGAAAACGATGATGCAGTAGTAGGGAAACTTAGGGTAGAGATATTCCTTAGCAGCTGCTAAGAGCAATGAAGATTCTTTCAGACGCATCCTTCTTGTCCATTGCCCCAGTACACATATAAACATTCATACTATATATTTAATCTCTCAGGTATCAGGCGATTCCTGTACATAAGCCTCCTGTTCTCTCAGCCTGGCCACGCTATAGCAGCAGGGCAGGAGCGCTTAGTCCTAAGGTATTATATGTTGAAGGCAGTGTTGGTAGGTTCATTCTTTTAGGTCACGCGAGCAATCTGGGACACAGACGCAGGAAGATCACAGTTAACTTTTGTAACATATTTTAGCAGGAGTCTATAACACACACACAGACACAGACACAGACACACACAGCCTGGCGACACATCACACACAGTCACACCAGCACACACACGCGACCAGTGCGGAAATGAGACAAACTGACTAACCTAAGGAATAGGGAGCATGTGTGAATCAGGGGACATATGACACATAACCGATTAAGAGTAAATTGTCAAGTTCCAAGTGCCCACGTGGATCACGTTAACAAGTTTGGGGCGCCAAAATGCAGAGCACATGCCATTAATTCCCTAGCCACTCGTGAACTGAACATTCTAATCTGACTTCCAGAGATGACCTTGAAAGAAATGTTTCATACAGGCTGTCTTAGCTGACCCGGTGATCGTTTTTGTGTATCCTGAGAATGTGAATTTTGCGTTTATTGTATAAGATAAAGTTGCCTTGCTAAAAAGCAAGCTAAGCGAAGACAGCTGGCGGTAACCTGGCGTGCAACGACTTTCGTAATCCGAAGCACTTGGGGAGGCAGAGGCTTGGCAGGAATCATCAGTGTATTCACAGGACCACAGCCAGCATGGTGGACGACAGTCACCCGTTTACTTCAACAATTACCAAGCCATAGAAGACCTGGAGGTCTCTACAGAGCAGGCAGTGACGAGGACGTTGGGTTTCACCAATGAGAAGGTCAGAACAGCAAGAAGGCCTGATATAGAAGAGGACAGGAAAAGATAAAGTAGGCTCTCTGGCCAGAGAGGAACAGACAGAGCAGCAGTGAAGCCGTTAGGTTTTCAGTTGCTCGACTAATTGCTTCGGTGGACCTTTCTGGGCTTTTGTGGAACTCTGGCAGACTTGGCTTCGGTTTGGTTTCTTATTTACAAGATGGTTACATCATACACTTACCAATTAACGGTGAAATGCCTATTAAAGAATCCTTCTTATCAGATTTTCTTGCTTATTTTCTCGTGTCAGAATGAAATTAATAGACTACAGAGGGGACAGGCGTAATCGGCGGGGCAATGGGACGCGACGGATGGAAGCAAGGCGGCGAGTCACTGCTTGACAAGTGGCAATTTGAGTCGAACCAGCCACTGCGTGGAGATCCACATCCAGCACTCCTGCGACGATGGAGATGGGAGTCAAGGGCTACATCAACGAGTTCAACAGTTGGGCATGATACCTCAAATGACTGTCTCTCTCACTCATGTAACCACGAAGGAAAACTGCTCAATTGCTAGGTTGACGTGGCTTTCTTTATAATACGGCTCCGAAAGTGTTATATCCTGGTTGGCAATTTCACGTGG
>NW_023412217.1:0-14519 GCF_903995425.1 Onychomys torridus
AGTACTCAGGACAGCTTCAGGGAGTGTCCAGTCGCCCTGCCTGCAGATATCCCTTCTGGACAGCTGCACTACAAAGGCCTCTGCAATCTGGAGCAGGGTGAGACTGGCTACTTACCAGGCTCAGGGATGGTGGTGCTGACTTTGTGAGGAGGCACCAGAAGCACAGCCCCATGGGGAGGCTAGCACCATGGGCCGGGCATGGTGATCTTCCCAAGGAGGCTGTGACAGGCCTCCCCCAGCAGAGCTACAAGCCCCGCCCTGCAGCAAACCTGCCCTGCACCAAATCTGCCCCGCAGCAACGCCTGCCACCACCTGGGGGTGGGCACAATCTGCCGGGGGCAAGCACCACCTAAAGCTCTCACCAACTTCAAGCCTCATCCCTGTAATGCCTGGGGCAACCCCCACCACACTAGACAAAGCAACAAGCTCCGCCTCCAGTGAGAACCTGCTACACCTGAGCTGGCGATAATCCCCATTTTTCCAGCCCAGCATCAAGCCCCGCCTCTGTATTAATTCCCACCCACTAGGGCCTAACAGCAACAGAAAACGTGGACTTCTCTTTGGCCCTGAAACCCAGCTATGGCAAAGCTCCACCATCTGCGTCAAGCCCCGCCCCCAGTGCGTTCGCCACCGTTAGGCTCCGCCCCTCCAGTAGTGCTCCACCTGACCCACATAGCTGTCTGTCAGCCCCTCCAAGTGAAAACGCCCCACTCCCACTCTCCCACCCTTGGCTCTCGAGGCTCCACCTTCCTGGCGGGGCTGATTTCTCACCCTCTGCGGCTGTGCGTAGCCCTGCTCTGTGCAGAGCCCAGTCCGCCCCAGGAGCTCTGCGCATGCGTACTTAGGCCGTGACTGGCCATGTTTAAAGGACGGTTGGGAGTGTCGGAATTCTGGCTTCTGAGGTCCTGAAACCAGCATTTCAGTTTGCTGTCACCTCTTAGTGGGGTCAGTACTGTGTCCCTGAGCCAGCAGGGTGAGAAAACCGCCACCGATTCCCGGCTCAGAGCAGCCTCTCGCGACCCAAGTTTCTGTCCAGGGACGAGGATACAGTCCACCCAGAAACACTTCAGTAGGAGCGGCTCAGATTTTAATAACCGTAAGACTCCCCTGGCATCTGGTTAAAATTAGTTGTAGAAACGCTAGGGCCCAGCCTGATGTTCCTGTCAAATGCATGTCTCTGTCTCCCCACACCAAGGCTTTGCGGTTATTCTGACAGCCAGTATTTCCAAAATGCAGCTGTTTGCCCTCAAAAAAAGCACGTGTGTTTAGATGGGACAGTCGAGAGGTGTGTATAGGTTCTGTCTGCCAGACTGTAAAAGGGTGGCATTTCCTTTCTTGTTTTCATTCTTTCCTTTCTTCCTCTTTCCCCTACTCTCTCTTTCCACCCATTCCTATTTCTCTGCTCTCTTTGTGGATTAGCTCTCGCACATAGGACATTTAAGTGGACAAATGCTTCCACTTTGGTAAACAAACTATTATTTGAAGTTCCCACCTAGGGGAGAGAAAATACTTAAGGCACTACAAGCATTTCAAGTGGCAGTTTGAGAGAGGGAGAATGAAAAATAAGAACAGGGCAGAAATCAAGATGGCACTGATATAAATTCTTGCTGTGCCACAAAAGAGAATGCATCTGACAGAAAGGAGGAAGTCAGGAAGGTACCAAAAGGTGATCAGAGTGAAGGCCTCCTCTCCATGCCACATTTATACCCATCCTTGTATATTGGTGAAATTATTTAGGCCACTCCACGTAGTTAAAAGGGAGGTTTATTTTGTGGGGTAACTTACAATGAAGGGGTAGGTTGCTGGGTCTGGCAAAGGTATAGCGCAGTCCGGTGGTGTTCTCTGGAGAACTCTGCTCAGTCTCCCTCCAGCGTCCAGGGTCCCAGAACCAAGCGTGCCTCCTCCCCTTCCGATCCTCCATCCTCTGTTTCCTTCTCCGCCCTGCCTTGTGGGCGCAACCATTACCGAAGCCTCAATGGGGGTTTGAACTTCCTGGCCAATGCTGGGATGGCTATCCAATACATCTCCCCCTTTTGTCTAAATAAGAAAGTTCTAACCTAATACAAGACTATATACAAAGAGATGGTTATCAATTATTGTCCAGGAGTAATGAGGGATAATGACTTAGATTAGTTGGAATTACAATAAGTGCAAACAATATCAAGCAAAAAACACATAGTAAAATCCAGGGAAGTCTAGAGCGTGGGTAGGTGGCATGTTACAAAGATCATTCCAAAAGGTGTCCTATCTTAAAGAACCTGAGTCTAATACATAATATATTCTATCTAAGATATTATATATTTATATATACTAAGTTGTAACTATAACTGCTAATCTCCAACCTCATCAAAGACCCGAGAAGGAATATAATAATACCTGAGAAATGGGAGAAGGACGCAAGCAACTTTCGGGAGTCTCGCAAGGGTAGACAGAGACAGCTGGCAGCCTGGACAGTCACCTAATGTTTCTCAGCATCTTGGTGCATTCAAATTGACTACAGGCCTAGAGTATGTGACAGACCATTTTCAGAAGCAGGAATTCTGAAAGACCATCTCACCCTGTCTAGGCAAAGTATAGTGGTTGCTTTCCTTGTGTCCCATTTGTCCAGAAAGGACAGCATTTGTACTGTCAGCAGTTGAGGCAAGGGCAGTTCTTTGCCCAGTAGGCCATTTTGTGCCAAGAAGACAAACTTCCAAATGGAAATGTCTTAGAAGCACAACATTCTCTCAGGATCAAATTGATGCTGCCAGGAGCAATTGTGTCTCACGTCAACAGAATTCTAAGTTATTTAAATGCCATATTCTCTAGGTCCATGAAGTGTTTGAAGATTACCTGTCCATTAGACCTATGTATTTATAAATCTGGATAACCTAACTAACATAATTATAGAGATGACAAGCATAGGTGACAATAACTCTGTAAGTCTTATCTACCTAAAGAACCTAAGGACTAAGGCTTCCTATAAATAAGGCAAACAGTCTTTAAGCAAATGTACAGTAAAAGGACAATGACTTTAAATTGTGACAATACACAAAATATCTTTAACAGAGGTAGGAATGTATAGTACAATATGCAATATGATAATAATCCTAAATATATATAAGTATACAGAATATCTTAAACAGAAGTAGAACATACATACAGTATGACAGATATAAATTCACATTTGTATCAATATACAAATATTTCAAATAAGAGTAAAAATATGTGTACAATATAACAAACATAGTTCTGTATTTGTATCAATATACAAATTATCTTAAATAGGAATATAAAGGGTTTATATTTGTATCAACATATAAGAATTCATAACAGTGCAAAGGCTGCTTTATCACTAAATTTGTTTACTAATGTATATGGTAGTCTACCATAATATCTTATACCTATCCATTCCATTTCTTCTTTTCCTTTTTTTTTGAAACATATTTTCTTTCCTTAAGGAGAGTACTGAGTTTAACAGTATCTTCCACCACCAACCCTAGAACCATTATCCATAACCCTGAGAAATATGAAACTTTAGGGATAAGGGACATTGTTTTCTTATAATTGCTTCCTGCTGTTTAGGGGGCAATGGTATCTCTGTTGGGTATTGTGATAAAGCTCAGATAGTTAAATCTCAGACTAACTGTAGATTCTGCAGCAACTCTCAGAGTAATGGGTAAGATTCTCTGAAATTCTTGCAAGAAGTATAGTATGATGATGATTACCATGGCATCATTCTGAATTGGGTAGAGTTGTTGTTGTTGTTGGGGCCCCATCTTCCTTCTGGAGACTTCAGAAATTGCTATTGGAAAAAAACTTATTTTTTATCAGAATGGAAGGTTTGGATTCAAAGATGTCATGACATGTAAGAAAGGATTCCAAGAAATCAAGAGTAAGTAGGCATGGAGAGAATTAGAATCTTGAAGATAATGGTCCCTTATAATTGGTTTCCTTCTGTCTCACACCAGAGGGCTCTTCTGATATGGGACTGAAGAATCTCTCAACCTTTTCTTTTATCAATATGCTTGGGTTTAGAGAAGGAGTGAGCCAATTACATCTCCAAAGCCAGCTTGGTTTATAATTAAATTGGAACCACAACTATTCTAGATTGATAGAGATATAGATGTTAGACAGTGATATCTTACCCTGTGTACATTGGTACCAATAGATTCTTTCTTTCTGCTATAAACATCCAGATATTCAAGGCCTTATGATTCTGGAAGATGGGTATTTCCATTATCCTGGAAAGACAAAAACAGAACCCTACCCCAACCTTTGATTGTTAAATTTTTCTTAAAACCTGAAGAGATGTCACATTGGTGGATGATCTTTTACTTCTCCTCATCAAGGGGTTTCTTCTGTTCAAATCGAATTTTTATTAATTTTGTTGGTATCCATAACTTTTCTTCTCCTGTGGAAACAAAAGCAAAACCCCTCCCCCAACGTAGGACATATCCAGGTTTCCATTCCGAGGTCAACACATCTTTGAAATAAACCGGTTGGTTTAGCTCAGGAGTTTTGTCTGTCGTCCAATGTCTCTCCGCAGCTGTTGTTCCTTTCTCATCAGCATTGAGAAAATTCAAGGTTAATAAAGCACTATGCAATCTATTTCTAGGAGTCATTGTTACCTGTTGCTGTTTATTTAGCACATCCTTTAAAGTTCAATTGGATCTTTCTATGATTGCTTGGCCTGTGGGATTGTGTTATACCTGTAACATGCTTTATATTGTAATAACCAAAGAACTGTCTCATTTTATTGGAGACATATGCTGGAGCATTGTCTGTCATAATTTGTACAGGTATTCCCATAATGGCCATAACTTCTAATAGGTGTGTAATCATAGAATCAGCCTTTTCAGAACTCATAGGAGTTGCCCACTGAAATCCTGAATAGGTGTCAATGGTATGGTGTACATACTTTAATCTTCCAAATTCTGCAAAACGAAACACATTCATCTGCCAAATTTCATTTCTTTGTATACCTTTTGGATTGCTTCCTGCAGGTAATGGAGTTTGGTTATAGAAGGAACAAGTAGGACATTTTTTCACAATATCCTTAGCTTGTTGCCAAGCAATGAAGAAATCCTTCTTCAAACCTTTGCTATTTACATGGTGTTTCTTGTGAAATTCTGAGGCTTCTAGCACATTACCTATTAGTAACTGATCAATCTCATCATTACCTTGTGCTAGAGGTCCTGGCAGACCTGTATGGGATCTGATATATTATATATATATATATATATATATATATATATATATATATATATATATATATATATCATCATATATGTATATGATGTTCCCTTTTTCTGATGATTTCCTGCAATTGTATGAATAATGAAGTTAATTCTGTATTATCAGGAATAAATTCAGCAGTTTCAATGTGTAAAACAACTCTCTCTGCATACTGAGAGTCAGTGACTATATTGAGGGGTTCTGTGAAGTCCATCAGTACCATAAGAATGGCATACATTTCTGCCTTTTGTACAGAGCTGTATGGACCTTGTACCACTTTACTTAGGTCTCCTGATTTGTATCCTGCTTTCCCTGATTTATTTGCATCAGTATAGAATGTGAGGACTCCAGAAATTGGCTTGTGTTGTACAATGTGAGGAAGGACCCATTCAGTCTTCTTTATGAATTTTATACTCTTGCTTTTGGGATAATGGTTGTTAATCTCTCCCAAAAAGTTACTGCAGGCTCTCTGCCAGTATTCATTATCTTTACATAGTGATGAAATTTCCTCATTAGTTAAAGGTACTACAATTTCTTCTGGGTCCATTCCTGTCAACTGACTAAGTCTTTATTTACCTTTTTGAATCAAATCAGAGATCTTTTCTATATAAGTCTTTAATTTCTTATTTAGTTTACATGGTAGGAATATCCATTCCAATATAATATCTTCCCTCTGCATCAAAATACCTGTGGGGGAATGTCTGGAGGGGAATATGACAAGAATGCATTTAAGTTCTGGATCTACAAGATCCCCATGTGCTTTTCGAATTGTCTTTTCTACTAGCGCCAATTCCTTCTCAGCTTCGGCTGATAATTCTCTTGGACTATTTAATTCTCTGTCCCATTCTAGAGTAGTAGCCAAATTTTGTAGTCCATCTTTGGGTATTCCCATGATACCCAATAAGTTGGAAATGCTTCCTAACAAATTTTGAAAAACATTAAGAGTCTTTAATTGATCTCTCCTCAGTTTTACCTTTTGGGGTCTAATTTTTTGTAACTCTATCTTATATCCTAAGTAATTAATAGAATCACCTCTTTGTATTTTTTCTGGAACAATTTGCAGTCCTCAGTGAGGCAAAACTTTTTTTACTTCTTCAAACATGCTTTCTAATGTGTCTAACTTTGGATCAGCTAATAGGATATCATCCAAATAGTGATAAATTATGGATTGTGGAAACTATACACGAATTATCTCCAATGGTTTTTGCACAAAGTATTGGCATAATGTAGGGCTGTTCAACATTCCCTGTGGGAGGACCTTCCATTAGTATTTCTTGACTGGCTGAGAATTGTTATAATTAGGAACTGTGAAGGCAAATTTTTCTCTATCATTTTCTTGTAAGGGTATGGTAAAGAAACAGTCTTTTAAGTCAATAACTATTATAGGCCATTCTTTGGGTAGCAGAGAGGGAAAGGGTATCCCAGTCTGTAGGGAGCCCATTGGCTGAATCACATTATTAATAGCTCTCACATCTGTCAGCATTCTCCAATTACCAGACTTTTTTTAATAACAAATACAGGAGAATTCCAAGGGCTAGTAGATTCTTCAATGTGTTGAGCATTTAACTGCCCTTGATCCAGCTGTTCTAAAGATTGTAGCTTCTCTTTTGTCAAAGGCCACTGTCCAACCCAGACAGGTTTATTAGTTAGCCATTTTAAAGGTAAGGCAGTTGGTACTTCTGAGAGTTCAACAGTAGTTGTGCTCTGTTTGTGTATAGCCTGAATGGTTGGTGACTGTTTTTTATAGCATGTTATGATATTATTCCTAGAAACATGCATTGGCCTGTATTCCTTTTCTGAAAGTGTAGGAATTTTAATCTGGGTATTCCACTGTTGTAACAGATCTCGGCCCCATAGGTTCACTGCTACATTTGCTACATATGGCTTCAGCCTTCTTCTCTGTCCTTCTGGCCCTATGCATTCAACCCATCTCGAACTCTGTTTTATCTGAGATAGGGTTCCAATTCCTAAAAGTTGGACATCTACCTCATGAAGAGGCCAATTTGGATGCCATGATTTTGGTGTAATTACAGTCACATCCGCACCTGTGCCTACCAGGCCCTCCAGAACCAAGCCATTAATTTGAATTCTAAGCTGTGGTCTTTGTTCATTTATGGAAGTTTGGCAAAATATTTGTTTTATTGTGTTCTTTGTAAAGTGTGATTTATCTATCAGAGCTGTTTTATCATCCATTGCAGTATCGGTTTTTACATTAGGCATTGGTTTATTCAGTTGTCCTGGAGAGGAATGTCTTCCACAGTGGCTGGGAATGTTCTTACCACATTTGATTTGGGGGCCTGCAAGAGGCCCCCTGAGGCGTTTCCCACCAGTAAAGGGTTGCCTCGTATATCTATTTTTGATCTGCACTCACTGGTCCAATGTTGGCCTTTGCCACATCTTCTACATAATCCAGGAGGTGGTTGGGGTCTTCTGTTTAGGCTATTCATAGAAAGATTATTACTTCCAGGATTACCCCATGTACAGTTTTTACTTATATGACCTGGTGTACCACATTTAAAACATTTGGTACCACGGGCCTTCTTTCACCTCTGGGATTTGTCTCTCCTATCCAAGGCTCATTACTGTAGTTAAAAGACTCAACACCATTAGTATACTGAATCCATTCTTCCAAAGGAGCTGATCTGATTGTTAATGGTGTAAGTATTCTTTTGCATTCTGCATTAGCATTGTCGAATGCCAAGGACTCAGTTAATACTTTTCTTAATTCTTTATCTGACACAGCTTTTGTTATAGCTGTGTTCAGCCTTTGTAAAAAATCAGTGAAGGGTTCATGTGGTCCCTGAAATATCTTTGTGTATACCTCAGTTGCTTTTCCAGGTTCTGGAATTTTTTCCCAAGCATTTAGAGCTGCTGTATGGCATAGGGATATTTTATGCTCATCATAAATGGCTTGTACATTCCTGTCAGCGAAACATCCCTCACCCAGTATTTGATCTTGGGAGATCTCAAAACCTCTATGTTTACCTTGTTGTTCTAAATTTCTTGCCTCTTCTCTCAACCAGCTTTTCCACTGTAACTGCTGGCTATATTCTAGAACAGCTGAAATTAACTGATGCCAGTCATCTGGAATGATTCTATGTGAGGTAGACCACGAATTTAACATCTGTTTTACATATGTGGAGTGTATCCCATATGTAACTACTGCTTTTTTTTATATTTTTAAAGTCCCTTGTTGAAATTGGTTGTAATGTATATGTTGTATATGGCTCGGGGTGTGTGTCATCTGCTGGCTTCTCATGGATAATAACAGGATAAGCCATTGTATGAGAGCCATTTGGAGATGTATGGTCTTGCCCTTCTGCTTATTAGGTCTCTTGTCATGTTTATTGAGAGTTTCCTCCAGGGCTTGTAAACGAGCACCTAGGGTCTGTTCCAGGGAGTAAACCTCCTCTCTTGTAAGGGATTCCAGATTTTTCATGGAATCATGGAAGTTTTTATGTTCTTCTGAAACACATGATCATATCAAGTAATGCTAATTTTTCTTCCTTACATAGTGTCTGAGTAGCTACAACTTCACTCTGGAGAGTTAGTGTTCTATCCATTAAATACTCATATTTATTACCAATAAAAGCAATTTTGGGTACAAGCTTGTTTTGTAAGTCCTGGCCAGCAGATTCCAGAGAGAGAATCTTTTTATGTAAGTCCTGGTCAGCAGATTCCAAAAAGAGAATCTTTTTCTGTAAGCCTTCATTGCTATCTTTTAAAACCTGTAATTCCTGGTTAGCAGATTCCAGAAAGAGTATCTTTTTCTGTAAGCCTTCATTGCTATCTTTTAAAGCCTGTATCAGTCCCAATAATGACTCATCTTTGTTCTTATTATTAAACCAATGTTTAAACACTATATGAATTATAACAATGAATGTCAAAATGGTTTGAACTTCCCGGCCAATTCTGGGATGGCTATCCACTATACTTGTATGCATTGCTTGAGCAATATAGCTTAGAAAGTGAATCTCAGCCACCACCACATTGAGATCCTTTTTGTCACAGCTTTGGGCAAGTTCATGATGATTGCTGGCTGAATGAACAACCCCAACATCTTGGCTTTTGCAGTTGAATGGAAATCCTATCCTCCTTAGACTTTAGCATGATATCTGCAGGAACTTAAAACCATTCAGCAGTTTTGGGCTGCTTGTTGAGATGAAAGATGTTGATTTCCATATGTAATGCAATATTAGAATCCATAGACATAAATTTAAATAAGCCATATGATTATAAGCAACCATCCTGAGTGTACACTAGACCTCAGCATTTTTGACTTGGGTGGTACATAATTATGATCAATATGAACTTCAGGCTAAGAGAAATCAAAACTCAGGCTTTCCATTGAATATGAATGTGTTACACAGGAAAGGAGCATCATCTGTTGAGCACCTCATCACCTGCTGAGCAGGATCCTGGACCTCCTTAGTATTTTGACCAAGTTCACCTATGTGCCCTAAGAGCTTGGGAGGCTGAGTCCTCTTCATAGGCACAACAAGTTTCAAAGATTTAAAACAGGAACCTACTGAGTCTTTTACTAAATTTCTGTCTAGAGTACAATGTGTTGTTTATTTTGGCACCTTTGGGGTATCTGCCATGCAGCTTCTAAAATAAATCACACACAGAGGCTTATCCTTAATTACAAAATGCCCAGGCTTAGCTTGGCTTAGTTTCTAGCCAGATTTCCTTAACTTATCCCACTGGGATAAACTGTCTCTGGGCTTTTCCCATTCTCTTATTTCTATAAAATCTTACTCTTACTCTGTTGCTCCTTGTATAGCTGGTTGGATGGCCCCTGATGTCCTCTTCTTCTCTGGCTGCTTTTCCAGATTTCTCCCTCGATATATTCTCTCTGCCTGCCAGCCCTGCCTATCCTTTCTCCTGCCTTGCCATTGGCAATTCAGTTCTTTAAGACCATCAGGTGTTTTAGTCAGGCATAGTAACACAGCTTCACAGAGTTAAACAAATGGAACATCAATAAAAGTAACACACCTAAAAATAATATTCTACTACATTTTCCCCTTTTGTTTAAGCATAAACAAGAGGATTTTTTTTTTTCTTTTATTTATTTATTTTTGGAGCCTGTCCTGGATCTTGCTTGTAGATCAGGCTGGTCCGAACTCACAGAGATCCCTGGCTGTGCTTGAGTGCTGGATTAAAGGTATGTGCCACCACTGCCGCCAGCTGAAATGAAAAGTTTTAACTTTAACATAGTAAACAACAAAAAGTTATCAAGTAAGAATTAATTTACAATATTCTGTCATTTGTTTAGCATATTCAGAGAAAATAATGCATTATCAATTCTATCTTAGTGAATTCAAAGTTCTACACCTAACTTACTTGCTATCATAACTAAGAAAAAATGCATGTAACTATCTAGTCTTCAACTCCATCAAAGACCCCAGAAGGAACTATTATTTGAGTCAAAAAAAAGTGCATTGTGAACAACTTCCAAAACTCTAGAACTGACAGAGACATCTGATTACCTGGACAGTCACCCAAAGTTCCTTCTGCAACATTGAGGGCATCCATCTTCAGCCTACTGGCCCATAGTATCTGGGAGACTTATCAGTGAAGCAGGAAATTTGAAGAACTGTCCTGCCTTGTATTGGCAAAGTTCATCAGTCGCTTTCCTCTGTGTCCTGCAGAATATCTGACTGACACTTCTGTGAAGTAGGAATTTTGAAGGTCTGTCCTACCTTGTTTTGGCAAAGTTCAACAGTAACTTTCTTCAGTGTCCTGCATGTCCAGTCTGCACAGTACATAGTCAGCTAAAGGCAAGAACAGGTTTTTTGCCCAGCGGCTAACCTTGCTACAATGAAAGTCTAAAATAAATCGGTGCTACCAGGAACAGATATGTCTCATTGTCATGAAAAACTAACAAAACATTTTATATGTCATATTCTGTAGGTCTTTGAAAAGTTTGAAGACCATCTATCTATCTAAAATATGTCCTATTTGATCTGGAAAGCATACCTAACATCTCTACAATTTTGATTGTTATAAATGACTACCCACTAACCTATGTTTCCTGATTATCCTATATAATTTATAATTATAGCTTTCAAAAAGTAGAATTTCACCTTACATTTTTAAGTAAACTGCATAGGTACAATACCTTAAACAAGAATAGAAACAGATATACAATATGTTGTAACAAAAATAAGCTTAAATTCTTATCAACACAAATCATTTAAACCAGAGTAGAAACATATATACAGTGTAACAAAAAACTTTGTTTATATAAATATATATTATCCTAAATGATAACAAACATCCATAACCCACCAAATAACCAACAGCTACCCACACCCCTAATTCTTTGGAACGTGGACCTAGTTTTCTCTATACTTTTTTCTGCTGTCTGTGGATGAAGTATCTTTAGGGTTCCAAAGAGAAAATTTTGAGATAATGACCAAGTCCTGGGAAGACCAGCAGTAACCTTTGATGATAGATATCACCTGTCAAGTTTCAAATGGTCTTGCCTGATCAAACCTGATCCATATTAACCTGAAGGAATCTACAGCCTCTCATCTCCTGTGGGAACAAAACTCCTGAGCATTTTTGATTTCCATTTGAAAAATACAGTTTTTGACTTTTATAAAGGTAAGGCATTCCTAAGGTATAAAAGCTGGTTTATTTTATTAGTTCCTCTTTAATCTGATGTCACTTAGCAGCTGTTGTTTTCCTATGACCATTCAAAAATTTAAAATCAACATAACATACAGGATCTAAACTCTGTGTATTTCCCATCTCTACATGGCTTATTTTTTATTATTGTACTTCTCTCCTTAAAGATTTTATTATTTTTAAACTATTTCTTTCTGACTGTCCATACCCTTTTTCTTTCTTTATTAAGCCTATGCACATTGTAAAACACACTGGAACCTATTTAGAAGTTTTTCCCTCTGGATATATTTTACTGCGTATCTTTTATCCTTTTTTTGACTGCACAAGCAAATGTTAGACTGCTAAGGTATACTTGGATTCTCTGAGTGCAGCTCTCCTCAGCTGGCTCTGCCCACTTCTCAAGTTGTGAAAACCAAGTGTGAAACTAGCAGACAGTCAGAGGTTTGTCTGACCAGGAACTGCATTCAACCTTCCTAGATCTCTAGAATGCCAATGTTTGTACTGTGGAGGCCTTTTTGCTTAGTTTTTTGTTTTACTTAACTTACTGCTGCTCAAGGGCTCAGTGACTGGTAGTAATTGTCCAGTCAAAACTCTTAAAGAGCCATGCCCTTTCTTGTTGTTGTTCAGCTTGCTCAGATTCTAGATGGACATACAAGCCCCATGTTGGGTGTCGGAATATTTGGTTTTGGTTCTTTTGTGGGACCCACCACCAAGCTCCCAAATAAATCATACATGGAGGCTTATTCTTAATTATGAAATGCCCGGCCTTAGCTTGGCTTAGTTTCTAGCCAGCTTTCCTTAACTTATCCCATCTACCTTTTGCTTCTGGGCTTTTCTTGTTGTCTTCTGTAAATGTTACTCTTACTCCATTGCTCTTTGTGTAGCTGAGTGGCTGGCCACTGATATCCTTCTCCTTCTCTGGCTGCTTCCAGATTTCTTCATCTATTTATTCTCTCTGCCTGCCAGTACCATCCTTTCTCCTGCCTTGCTATTGGCCATTCAATTCTTAATTAGACCATCAGGTGTTTTAGACAGGCATAGTAACAAGCGCTAGAGTTAAACAAATGCAGCATAAACAAAAGTAACACACCGAAAAATAATATTCTACTATAGTGCAAAGTTCCTTGGAATGGAAAGTGCAGTGTGCTGAGGCAGCTGGAATACTGTCATGCCAGCTTGCTTGTGATGGAGACACTGCAAAGATACAGAGGGTGCTAGGTCCCATAAAGAATGCCCTCCTGGATGACTGGATCCTGGCATGTCAAGAAATCAGAGGGGTGCTGCTTAATGGATTGCTCATCATGGATTGGTCAGCCTGCTTTCTTAAATGACCTAGGACTGTCGTCCCTGGGATAGCATCACCCATAAATGGCTGGGCTCTCTCCCATCAATCACTAATTAAGAAAATGCCCTACAGCTGTATCTTATGGAGACATTTTCTCAGTTGACTTCTTTCAGATAACTCTAGCTTGTTTCAAGTTGACATAAAACTAGCTAGGATACTGGGGGTAGGCTTTGAGGTTTCACAAGCCCTTAGCAGGTCTCTCAATCTGTCTCTCTCTGCCTAATACCTGGGGATCAGGATGTAAAGCTCCCAACCACTTCTCCGGCATCATTCTTTCCTGCCTGCTCTCATGCTCCTTGTCATGATGATAATGGACTAACCCTCTGAAACTATAAGCAAGCCCCCAATTAAACGCTTTCTTTTAGAAGAATTGCCTTGTTCATAGTGTCTCTGAATAGCAAAAGAACACTAACCAGGATACACCATGACCAAAAGGAACTTGGGGAGGAAAAGGCTTATTTGCTTACACTTCCACATCACAACCAATTGAAAGATATCAGGACATGAACGCTAAGCAGGAACATAGAGACAAGAACCATTGGGGAAATTCTGCTTACTGGCTTGGTCCCTGGCTCATGTTCAGCTTGCTTTCTTCCAGGGTCACACTCCCAGGCATGCTAGAGTAAGATAATTCCTCATTGATATTGCTACAGAGCAGTCCTATAGAGACAGTTTTTCCATTGAAGTTTCCCTTTCCAGGTTACTTTAGGCTGTGTCAAGTTCACAATAGAACCTTAATCAGCATGTTGCCTTATCTCTGTTACAGTCTCTGGACCTCCACCTCAGAGCCATTTCTAGCAGAACAGAACTTCATGTTGACAGTGGGAACATGGGAATGGTTCATTGTGCTCAGCAGGGATAGCTTTGGCTATACTTCTTAACAGATCAGTTCCTTAGACACGTCAAGGGATTAAGTGCCTGGTTAGTGTTGTCTGGGAAGAGACACAGTGGCATGCTTAATACTGTACCTGAGGTTCACAGTGTGCAAGCAGGTGAAAGTCAATCTCAGAGCATGTGCTGCCTATTGCTCTGGGCCCAGATTGGATCCACCTAACTTTCTTGCCATCTATGAACTTGTAACCTCGACTGTGTCCAAATTGTCCTTTTCCGTGTAGTCCCTTTGAAGCAAAAAACACTATTGACCCGCTGTCTCAAGTACATCTCCCCATTTCTGTTTCTATGTCATTTCTACCCAGGACTTCTCTGAGAGAATACACTGGACAGAGGCTCATTCTCTTCACCATCCTGTCTTTAAACACATAAACTCATGTTCAGATCTCATCTTGAAACTAACAATGGATAGAAGACCCCTTTGAGTAACAGT
>NW_023412218.1:0-7430 GCF_903995425.1 Onychomys torridus
GCTTTATAAAGCCAAACCTGGTTGTACTGGCCTATAATTCCAACTACCCAAGTTGAGGAAAAAATACGCAAAATTTGAGGCAAATTCGGGTGGTTAGGGTGAAATCAAAGCCAGGCAGTTTAGTGAACTGGTGCTCAGAAAACTAAATGAAATCTGCAACTGAGATTTGTGAACCAAGTACTAATTACTTTAAAACACATTGTGACTTCCCGAACAGATAGGACCAAAACCACTAGAAATATAACAGCTGAAAGGCACTTAATCCCTAGTGGGGGTAGACGCATTCTAAGTGTCTGCATAGCTTTGGAGCAAAGTTTATAATTAAAACTGAAAAATAAGCAGATTAAGAAAAAAAGAACCTATGAAATGTTTGTGGGTAAAAGCCCTTCCAAATGAACTGTTGGGTGGCTCTGAAAAGAGCCTTTGGGTTAAGAATGAGATCCGCCCGCTCACTTGGAGCTGGTGTACTTGGTGACGGCCTTGGTGCCCTCGGACACGGCGTGCTTGGCCAGCTCCCCGGGCAGCAGCAGGCGCACGGCCGTCTGGATCTCCCGCGACGTGATGGTCGAGCGCTTGTTGTAATGCGCCAGGCGCGACGCCTCGCCCGCGATGCGCTCGAAGATGTCGTTGACGAACGAGTTCATGATGCCCATGGCCTTGGAGGAGATGCCCGTGTCGGGGTGCACCTGCTTCAGCACCTTGTACACGTACACCGAGTAGCTCTCCTTGCGGCTGCGCTTGCGCTTCTTGCCGTCCTTCTTCTGCGCCTTGGTCACCGCCTTCTTGGAGCCCTTCTTCGGGCGGGCGCCGACTTAGTTGGCTCCGGCATGTTATTACCTAGGAAGTTACCTAACAGAACCGGTTGTCAGGGTACAAGACAACGTGAACGCTCTGCTTATATAGGTTCTGTATGCAAATAGAGTGAAAAATTGGACGTATCGTTATTGGTTATTTAGAAGTTACTTTTACCCAATCAGAATGCAGATTTTCCAATCCTGTGCTTCCATTGGTTAACATGAAACTAGAGTCTTAACCAATGCCACGTCTCCTTTTTTTAGCGCCCTAAATGAACTGCTCTTGCACTGCAGCAGGTAAATCATCCTACCCATCTGTTTTTGTGTGAAGTCTGGACGGCGCAAGCAGGGCGGCAAGGCTCGCGCCAAGGCCAAGACCCGCTCCTCCCGGGCCGGCCTGCAGTCCCCGTGGGCCGCGTGCACCGGCTGCTCCGCAAGGGCAACTACTCGGAGCGGGTGGGCGCCGGCGCCCCGGTCTACCTGGCGGCCGTGCTGGAGTACCTGACGGCCGAGATCCTGGAGCTGGCCGGCAACGCGGCCCGCGACAACAAGAAGACGCGCATCATCCCGCGCCACCTGCAGCTGGCCATCCGCAACGACGAGGAGCTCAACAAGCTGCTGGGCCGCGTCACCATCGGCGCAGGGCGGCGTCCTGCCCAACATCCAGGCGGCTGCTGCCCAAGAAGACCGAGAGCCACCACAAGGCCAAGTGAGCAGTGTAGTTTTCAAGAGTTCTTAGGAAAAAAGGCTCTTTTCAGAGCTCCGTTCTTTACTAAAAAAAAAAAAAAGTGACGCTTTGATTTGTGATTAGTCCATTATTGAAACAGTTTGAAGATGAGCTTTACCTTCATGTTGTTCCATTGAGTTATTTGTCTGGAAGCCGCCGGCCAACTTGAGTGCTTCATTTCTGGTTATCAATTTCAGATTATAGGCTTACATGACAAGCGCCTTACCAAAATTAGCTGTATTATCCCAGATGCTATGCCAAATGAACACGGATTAAACTTGTGAACACTGTGTAGTGCCAGTCTAGAGTTCAAGTAAACTCTGCCGAAGGCGTCCTCAGCACTATTTGTTCTTTACTGCTTTGTTCCTGGAGCATCACATCTAAGTAACAGTTCTGCAATCTTCATTTTTGTTTGAATAAAATTCAGCTAGTGGCCCAGTATAGAGCCAGGAAGCCTTAAACAGTTGCTCTGAACATTGAATTCAATCCTGTGAGCCCACATGGAAGGAGAAAATTAACCCCTACAGGTTGTCCTCTGGCTTTCACATATGCATACCCTGCTGATGCAATAGTAATTACGAATAGATATGTATTTTTAAAGAAAGTAAGCAATATTAGCTTAGCTCTGTTTTTGACTTAACCTCCGATAACTGTCTGTTTTATGACTCAGCTTGGAAATAAAATGGAACTGGAGTTACAGGTAGGGAGAGGTTGACGGTGCATTAATATGTCCTTTGAGAAACACAACTTACATTTTCTGTAGTGATCTAGTATTCATATATATGATTGTGTTGCTGTGACACAGAAATGAAATTTCACAAGCCAGGTATGGGGTGGCTCATACCTGTAAATACCATCATTGATGTTTGAGCAGTGGGATTGCTGAGTTTGAAGAAGCCAAAGGCCAAGGAAGTGGGATTGCTGTTTGAGGTGGGTCTATAAATTAATGCAAATTTAGAAAATTATGTTTCTGGCTTATTTTCCTGTTATGAATATTTGTAGTTAACCGTTGTACCTTGCTGGTCTTATGTTGCTGGCTCATATCATAAACTGTAAGGAACATTACTCTGGCATGGAGTGACCCACGTCTCAAATCCCAGTATTCAGGAGGCAGAAACAGGCAGATCTCTGTGAAATTCCAGGCCAGCCAGGGCTTTACAGTGTGACTCCATCACAAAAAAGAAAACGAAAAAAAAAAAAAAATTGCTAGAAGCAATGAGCTAAGTGTTTACTTTATATACTGAACACCTACATCTACACACACAACACACGCACGCCTGCGCGTGCGGCCAGGGGATGGTTGCTAAATGAGACTGCAGTAATAACAATGATATTGAATGTTGTCATCCCAACCCCCAAAGCACTAATAAGCAGACAACCTGTGTTCAGGAAAAGTTTTAATTTCTTCTGAAAAGCTAAAGGCCATTTGGAGAACAGTGGGGGAAAATACCCTTGATGTTGCCCATTTTAGCACATAGGAAATCTGGATGTTGGAAAGGAAGTTTATATCATGTTAACAGTGATGCTGCCTCAGGAAGTTCAAGCACAATAACTGTTGTTTTACCTCCTTAAATTCGAATTATTCTTCAGAAACAATTCATTTCACCCTTGGATGCCATGAGTATAGTGTCTGAGCTACAGAAATAATCTAGTGAGGAGCAACACAAAAGTGAGTCAATAACCTAAGAAGGATGAAGAAAAGGGTGCAGTCTTGGGGGACAGGGAGCATGGTGGTCTAAAAGAGTATCTAACCTATGGAGGAAACCCCCGCTCTGGAAGTTAAAGGAATTATCATTAAAGGGTAGTATGGGACCCTGCAGAGAATGCCCACAAGCACAGGTCATGGCTGCTATGAACTAGGCAAGTCAGAAACTTTAATGTTGACAATAAAGCAAAAGCTACAAGAGATAGATAGCCCTCTCCTTTAGTTTTCAATATTTTTCATATACTACAGAATTCCAGATCTTTATGTCTGTCAGAGACTTAACCCTCTATGTGACTCCTGGCCTCATGTCAAGATTTCTTGTAGAAAAACAAACACAAAACTAGATCCATCACTCAGCATTTCAACTCTTTACTGATCCTTGTCTTAATAACATTAATGTCTACCTACTAGGGCATGCCAAAGAATGTGGCATCTGTTACCTCATATTCATTTTTATATGCCATTACTAAAGCAAAACCCAAGTTCTTATATGGGAGATGAGGTGTGCTTGAGTTTTTAGTTTATCTAGAGGATGACCTGACCACATTATGATAGCCAGCATATGGAATATTGTCAGATACAGAATATTCATGTACATGTATCTGATGATCGCTGCTGCTAAAATACATTTCATGTAATTCTAACTGAAAGGCCAAAATTGTGACATGCATACCAAGTTTTGATCAGTGTAAACCTGAAAAAACAAAACCAAAGCCTGTGTAAGTCCTTTTAGGATTTGTAAGAGAGCTTCGTGTGGAAGGAAAGAATGTACTGCTTACTGTACAGTCAACGGAAGCTTATCCTGGATCCCAAGACAAACTCTCCATCTGCAGTAAGCCTCACAAGCCTTCCTTCCAAAATATCCATCTTCCTTTACAGAGGTCACTTCCTTGGAGAGGGACTTTATTTTGCTTTAGGAATTCATGGTAACACAAAGCACTATGATATTATTAAACTTAAAATTTTATTTTATTTTGTGTGTGTGTGTGTCTCTCTGTGTGTGTGTGTGTGTGTGTGTGTGTGTGTGTGTGTGTGTGTGTGATATGTATGGTAATGTGTGCATGTAGTGCAGGTGTGTGGCCAGGGGTTGACATTGGCCTGACCACTTCCTGCCTTATACCCTCAGTTGAGGTTCCTCTTCTGACCCAGAGCCCAGGGACTCCGTAGTCAAGTTAGCCAACTTATCTCTGCCTCCTTTGCGGTGGAGTTGCAGGCCTGTGATCGCTAGGGACCAGAACTCTTTCACTCTTGCACAAACACTTTTTTTTCAGTAAGCCCACTGACAAGTTGAGACAGGATTGTTACGTAGCCACTTGGCCAGGAAAAGCTGAATGCATTGCTAAAAAGGAAAATGAATGTTAGATATATAGACACTTACACTCAAGGATGGCCTTCACAGGCCACAGGAAGCTGGTTTTAGTACGCTGGCTCATCATGCTTTTGCACGTCCCTCAAGGTTTTCTTCATTTTATCCGAGGATCCTGAACACATTATCAGGAGCACACAAATGCCCTTCATGGGGCTGGAGAGATAAATGGCTGAGCAATGGAGAGGCCTGTAGCTCTTCCAGAAAGACCTAAGATTTCTAGCACTGCATGGTAGCTCATGTAAGGGTCCAAAGAGACGCTGAAGGAGACCCCAGACTCAAATAGTATGTAAGAGCAAAGAGTGTCTATTAATATTCCAGCATCACATGGGGTCATTGGCCTGTAAAAATGGCAATGCCCCCAAGAGGATCGTGGAGGCTCCTTTTAAAGCACAGCTAAGAGGTGTTTCAGAAGTTAGATCATCTCACCTGTAATTGGTTAAGCAAGCAGCAGTTACATTAGTATATTTTTAATGGGCTGAAATTTTAGTCTTATTTTTGGACATTGCAAAAGCTTGGGCAAGTTCTGACATGACTCAGAAAGGGAGCTGCTGGATTTGCCCTTGAGGCATGGTGAGGCCGACTGATTTAGGTCTTGTTTTCTCCTCTCCGGAAGAGTAAGGGTATTGGTGGATAAATGGCTCTTCGTGGGAGACACGTTTTGCCTTTCTCGGAGAACTGGAATCTAAACTCAGTTGTGAGAGTTTAACCCCTTCACTCAAAATCCTTTAGATCTCTAGTCTCAGGGACACAATGCCCCATTCTAGCCTGAGAACACCAGGTACAAGTGGCGCAAACATGCAAAGATTAAACACCCAAACACTTTAAAAGCACATTTGTCTCTAATTTCTAGCATGATAAACGGAGACAAAGCCTTAAGCTTCACACATACCTAAAATGGAGATGGCTTTTGAATGGACTCTGGCTTCAATGGCTGTGCAAGTACCTAAAAAACAATCGGCGCAGTGTATTTAGGGCTACAAATTTACGACCAAATGCTTAGGTACTAGGACCCAACCTAAGTAATTGGGTAACAAACTGGTAAGGAAGAGTCCCAAAATGCCAAGGCTGAACAAAGCCAAACAGTTCTTTCAGTGCAGACGTGGGTGGCTCTGAAAAGAGCCTTTGAAAAAGACTGAAGAGACCAACTTTACGCCCTCTCCCCGCGGATGCGGCGGGCCAGCTGGATGTCCTTGGGCATGATGGTGACCCGCTTGGCGTGGATGGCGCACAGGTTGGTGTCCTCGAAAGACCCACCAGGTAGGCCTCGCAGGCCTCCTGCAGCGCCATCACGGCCGAGCTCTGGAAGCGCAGGTCGGTCTTGAAGTCCTGCGCGATCTCGCGCACCAGGCGCTGGAACGGCAGCTTGCGGATCAGCAGCTCGGTGGACTTCTGGTAGCGCCGGATCTCGCGCAGCGCCACGGTGCCGGGCCGGTAGCGGTGCGGCTTCTTCACGCCGCCGGTGGCCGGGGCGCTCTTGCGGGCGGCCTTGGTGGCCAGCTGCTTGCGCGGGGCCTTGCCGCCGGTGGACTTGCGGGCCGTCTGCTTAGTGCGAGCCATACTTTCTACAGCTTCAGTTTGCAAAAAAGCCTGAGCTAACCCGTCCCGCGACCAAAATTTATACAGACGAACGGATTCTGATTGGTCAAAATGGCTGCAGGAACAACTCAATTGGCTGTGGAGTCCTTTGTTTTCTCGCAGGCTGATGAATGATTTGCTTTTTGAGCAATAGTGTGGAATTGCCCCAATGAAAAGACAATTCGACCGCGTGTTAGTGGAAACCAATGTAATTTTTCTTAAAGCATATTTCTACAGCCTTCTTTCTGTTTCAGATTATATAAAAGGTAATGGATTAGGTAGTGACTTTTAAAAACGGCTTTAAATGATTAACACTTTGGCCTTTAATTTGCACAGAGGGGAAGAGGGGGAGAGGGGGAGTGGAAATATGCTTAGCTGTGATACCACGTATTGATGTGACATCCTTAGCTGGTTTTGATGTTGGCAAATGGCGGCTGCCTTATCAGTCATGCTCATAAAAAGCATTCAAGTGAGGGCTGTGCATAGTGATCGTTTCCCAATAAATATGCAGTTCTAAGTGTCTTGAGTTGAAACAAACATTTATTTGGTCAAAGTACCAGTCTTAACCTCTAGACAACATCCAACCTTTAGTTAGCACACCACAGGAGTTAAACAATTTTCGACTCAATGTACAGAGGCAACAGTGTTTCAGTGGTTTGAGCAGACGGTGGGGCAACAACATAATGCACCTAACAGCCATTCTATTCTATTCTCCTCAGTGTTCAGTTCTTTTGGAGAAAGGGTGGGTGGCTCTTAAAAGAGCCTTTGGCTTAGCTAAAAGGTTTGTTTTAATGTCTTATTTCCCCTTGGCCTTGTGGTGGCTCTCGGTCTTCTTGGGCAGCAGCACCGCCTGGATGTTGGGCAGGACGCCGCCCTGCGCGATGGTGACGCGGCCCAGCAGCTTGTTGAGCTCCTCGTCGTTGCGGATGGCCAGCTGCAGGTGGCGCGGGATGATGCGCGTCTTCTTGTTGTCGCGGGCCGCGTTGCCGGCCAGCTCCAGGATCTCGGCCGTCAGGTACTCCAGCACGGCCGCCAGGTAGACCGGGGCGCCGGCGCCCACCCGCTCCGAGTAGTTGCCCTTGCGGAGCAGCCGGTGCACGCGGCCCACGGGGAACTGCAGGCCGGCCCGGGAGGAGCGGGTCTTGGCCTTGGCGCGAGCCTTGCCGCCCTGCTTGCCGCGTGCGGTGACTATAACTGCGCCAGTGTGTCTTTCTCGTTACTGACTGAGCATCTTCTCAGCCAGTTTCCTATCATGTCTGG
>NW_023412219.1:0-999 GCF_903995425.1 Onychomys torridus
CTGAACTGGGTAAAATCATTTGAGCCCAAAATTCACTTGTTTTACCAGAAATGAACTCTTGCTTGTAGGAAGACACAGATCCTGGGGTTTAACTCCGTTTCTGAAGGGAAATTCAGACCAGTGTTCTCATCCATGAAACACACTCTGTTTTAACGCAAGAAGCAAGCTCTTCTTTCCATCGTCTCCAACACAGCAAGAACCATGAGCATGCCCTGAAAAAAAGAACTGTGTTTCCTACTCAAACGGATGATATGTAGTTGAACTCTGCCCTTGAAACTGATACAAACCACAGCTCCACTTACAAAAATGCTCTATAGTTAATAGTGACAAACCTGATGAATTCCTGAACTGTGTAAATTCATTTGAACCCAAAATTCACTGGGTTTACCAGAAATGAACTCTTGCTTGTCTGAAGACACAGATCCTGGTGTTTAACTCTGTTTCTGAATGGAAATTAAGACCAGAGTTCTCATCCAGGAAACACACTAGGTTTTAAGGCATGAAGCAAGCTCTTCTTCCAGTGTCTCTCCAAATACAGCAGCCACCATGAGCATGCCCTGAAAAAAAGAACTGTGTTTCCCTACTCATGCGGACATATGTAGTTCAACTCTGCTTATGAAACTGATACACACCTAACAGCCTCCTCTAACCATAATGTCTTTTGTTAATAGTGAGAATCGGCTTAGGATTTGTGAACTGTGTAAATCATTGAGCTCCAAAATTCACTGGGTACCAGAGAATGAACTCTGCTGTGGAAGTACTCAGCATTTGGGGTTTAACTTCTGATTCTGAAGGGAAATTCAGACCAGTCTCATCCATGAAACACATGTGTTTAAAGCGAAGAAGCAGCTCTTCTTTCCAGCTTCTCAATACAGCAAAGGAACCAGTGAGCATGCCCGAAAAAGAAAGGTGTTTCCT
This sequence comes from Onychomys torridus, assembly GCF_903995425.1. Classification (NCBI taxonomy): domain Eukaryota; kingdom Metazoa; phylum Chordata; class Mammalia; order Rodentia; family Cricetidae; genus Onychomys; species Onychomys torridus. The sequence continues at coordinate 919 of NW_023412219.1, forward strand.
ACTCATACAGACCTTATGCAGCTCAACTCTCCTTATGAAACTGATGCAAACCACATCTCCACTTACATAAATGCTCATTAG
>NW_023412220.1:0-9130 GCF_903995425.1 Onychomys torridus
AAAGAGAGAAGATTGGTGATTAGACTCTCCTGGAGACACAAATACACACCATCTACCCCAGGTTGGTGCAGAGACACCTGCTGTGCCAGACATAGAGAGTAATTAAGGTAGTTGGTTCCTGGCCAAAAATGTCAGTTACACTTTCTTCTGCGGTTCCAGAAAGAACGAGGAAGAGGAGGAGGAAAGGGAATAAGAAAGGAAAGAGAAGTAGGAATATTCTTTTTTGTTAGGGTGGAATTTCTGTGGATATCTATTAAGTCAATTTGAGTCATAACCTATCATGGGATACCTCTCACAGCCTAAAGGCAGTGGGGAGGGGCTTAGACTTGACTCTCCTAAATGTACCTCCCCATGGGTAGACAAGTTGGAGGTGAGAGTGTACAGTGCTTGATGTGTGCATGTTCAAACACACAGAGTGTGTGTGTATATATAAATAGGTATGTGTGAAATAGTTATTAATAGAAAGAAATTTCGTGGTTTTCAAATCAGATTTTCTTTGTGTAACACTGGCTGTCCTGGAACTTGCTTTGTAGATCAGGCTAGACTAAAATCCCAGATATCTGTCTACCTCTGGCTTGTGTGTGTTGCTATAAAAGTTGTGCACCACCCTTCTGTTCACAGAAATTTATTTTAAATACCATATGAGTCTGTACATTCTTTTTCATTGTACAGTTACCTAGGTTTTTTTTTAAGGCAGGAGTTTGTGCTTTGGGACTGGATTTGTCTGAGTAATAGCCCTGGATAACCTGGAATACCTTTTATGGAAAAGTGGAATACACTGAGATTGACCTACCTCTGATCCTGCATTCTGGGATTAAAGGAGTGTGCCACCACACCCTGCATATTATCTGGTTTAATATAAGGTAAAACTAAGAGTCATTGGGAATCTAATTTTTTTGTTTGTCAAAAAGATTTTGTTTGTTTGTTTGTTTTGTGTGTTTTATTTTGTTTTGTTTTGAAAAATAGTTTTACATTGTAATCTTGACTGTCTGGAAATTCTGAATACCAGGCTATCTTTAAACTCATGGAGATTTGCCCATCTCTGCCTCTCTGTACTGGGATTAAAGGCCTGTGCCAGCACTTCCTGACAGTCAAGAAGTATTTCATCTAACTTTGAGGTTAGTTTTTCTCTGGAGTTCTGATAGAATCTTGCCAATCTGGTCAAGGAGTTGTTTTAGGCGTGTCATTTTGTACCTGCTACTTTCACTTTGCTACTGACATTCTGATTACATATTTATTCACATATTATTTCATGTTGTTTATTTGGTGTGTTATATTCATCTATTTCAATTAGAGTTGCTTATTTAGTGTAACAAAATTGTTTAAGGTCAGGTAACAAGAAATCCAGTTGATCACTCATTTCTGTGTAATTGTCAAAACTTGATAACAGGACAGGTGGTAGTGACAAATAGCTTTAATTGCAGCACTCAGGAGGCTGAGACAGACAGAGATCTCTGTGATTTCAAGGACAGCCTGGTCTACAGAGTGAGTTCAGGTCAGCAAAGGCTACAGAGCAAATAACAAAACATAATAATAACAAAACGTTATGTACAGTAGAGCAAGGTCATGCAAGTCTTTTAATCTATCACTCTGGAGGCCTGGGCTGGGGAACTCTGAGTTCATGGCCAGTGATGTGTCCATAGTGAGTCTAGAAACATGGAAATAAACAGAGACATTGTCTGATAGCCAGGAGCAGAGCCGACTTAACTAACATCGTGGCAAGCATACCTGGGTGGTAACCTGAATTGAGATCCTAATTAGCCTTACTTTAGAAACCCATGGTCAGACATTGAGAGAGAAAACTGAAATATCAGAGAAACAGAGCAGCAAGCCACTAGAGAATTCTTACCTCTATAAAATCCTGGACCAAATGGTGGAGGGAAACTGTCTCTATATAGTCTAAGACTGAATAGGACAAAATCTTTTCTCCACCTGCCTTATATTCCTGTCTCTAGCTCCCTAGTGCTGGGATTAAAAGTGTGAGCCAATACCACCCAGCTCTGTTTCTCTTTTACACTGATTCAATCTTGTGTATACCAAGGTAGCCTTGAACTTCTGATCTTTTGCTTCTTCTGCCCAAAGGCCAAGTTTAAAGGTGTATGCCACCACTGCCAGGCCTCTATGGTTAACTAGTGGCTAGCTCTACACTCTGATCTCCAGGCAAGATTCATTTGTTTGAACACAAACGAAGTGTCATACAACAATAACCCACACCTCTCTCATTAAACTTAAGACCCTCTTCACAAAAGCAAAACAATGACAGGTAATGAAAATCTGGCTACACTACTGGTGCAGGTGAAGTCATAAATCTTGGAGGACAACAAACAATTACCATTTTAGTAAACCATCATAATCCTTAACAAATAACTAACATTTCCTTTGTAACCACAGGCAATCTTAGCTTTCATACCTTATCAGGGAAAGTTCATTTTCAACTGATATCACTACAAAAATCCACAATGAATCAAATGCAGAGTTGTGGAAGACAGGCCCACTGGATGCATCTGTAAAATACTCCTTAAGAGGGGCTAAGATGATTAATGGAGGCTGAGGACCTGGGAGTTTTGTGAGATTATGTCTACCAGTGTATTAGTCAGTGTTCTCTAGTATAACTGAACTTATGGAATGTATATATATATATATATATATATAGAGAGAGAGAGAGAGAGAATTCATAGTCATGACTTACAAGCTGCTGTCCAGCTAATCCATCAGTGCCTGGCTATAAAAGAGAGTCCAAAAAATCAGCAATTGCTTAGTCCACAAGGCTGGATGTCTTGGCTCTTTTTCAGTATATAATCAGTACAGAATGGAATCCCAAAGATGTAGGCTCCAATGCCAGTGAAACAATGGAGGTGCTAGCAAAAAAATGAGGTAACAAATGGGCAATGAGCAAAATGATGCCTCTTTGCATGTCTACTAGCAGGTGTCGCCTACACTCTATATCCTATTCAAATGTGTAGATCCTTCATCCTCAAGATGTGAATTAATGGCATTTGTCTTCCTGTCTGAAATTCCAGACTAAAAGTAGGTTCATTTATTTCCAAATAAGCAAAAATAATGTCTCTCAGGGATGCCCTCCATTTTTGGATTCTAGTTCATTTCAGATGTGTTAAACTTGATAACCAAGAATAACTAACCATCAAACCTAGCAACATCAGAAGCTATGTTTATAAAATCTTACCAACATGACCTCACAAATGTGGGCTGGAAAAAACCCAGGAACAATGGACATGCCAAAGTATTTAGGGAAATGACCACAGGATGAATCTGGGGACCTAGTGGACCTACTGTGAATGAGCTAAAACTCCATCGATCACGTGGCCTCCATTAGCCCCTACATTAACTGGAAGGCCACCATGTTTCTTGGTATCCCCTGGTGTATCAGAAAATGTTATGCTCAGGAATGTAGAAGCAGTACTTCTGGAGGAAGTCATAAATGATTAATAAGAAATTTTGCTCTGGGTGGTGGTGGTGAACACCTATAATCCCAGCACTCAGGAGGCAGAGGCAGGTGAATCTCTGTGAGTTCGAGGCCAGCCTGGTCTACAGAGCTAGTGCAGGACAGGCTCCAAAGCTACAGTGAAGCCCTGTCTCGAAAAAAAAAAAAAAAAAAAAAAAGAAATTCCCATCAACCTAATATCCCAAAGTTTCTCAAATATGAATGCCACCCCAAGGATGCTACACATGGAGATCAAAGCCTAATATGGCATTGTGGGGCCACCTTTGGCTCTGCTTTGCTGGATTGGGTCAAGCAGCTATACAGACTTTATGACTTTCAACATTTCCATCAGAAATAGCTGCACCAACATTGACAGCTTCTCTCTTTACAGGTTATCACCTTCTTTCTATGTTAAGGTTTAGCTCTAGTATGAAGATTTTGAAACTCAACAAATGATGAGACTTTATTGGAGCATTTTTATGTTTTCTTTTGGGTTGGGTTTGCTTTGATGTCAGCAATTTGTGTGCTTGGTAAGGGATTAGTCAAATTGAATGCATTTGGTGACTGTCATTTTTAATGGACAACAAGAAATAGGGATTATATATGGTATAATGTGTGATATACTTATGTTCTTTCTCATAAGTATGAGTTTTGTGATGTACAGCCATTGTCATATTTCTTATGTTCTATATTTGGTCATTATTATTATTATTATTATTATTATTATTATTATTATTATTATCCTGAGACAGTGTTTGTTTTCCTGTCAGTCCTGGAAGTGAGTATGTTGACCAGGTTAGCCTTAGATTCACAGACATCTTCTTGCTGCTGTTTCTTGAGTGCTGGGATTGAAAGCTTGGCATTATTTTTAATTTTTAGATGTAGGGCAAAATAAACGTTCTTATTATAGCAATTCCTTGACAGTAGAAATACGGTTTAGTTGGTAAGAGCACTGTTTGCTCTTCCAGAGGACCAGGATTCAATATTCAACACACACAATAGCTCACAACTGTCTTCTTCTACAGCTTCAGGAAATCTGATGCCCCCTACAGGACTACACAGGCATCAGACAAACAAGGAGTGCACACAAATTATTTTACGAAAAGTACCCGTACTCATAAAAAAGAATCCACACAGTTACCATTGTAGAATTTTATTTGAATATAAACTCTGATATTTTATAACATTAAAACTTCAATAAACCCTTTCATAAGTTGCTTATTTTTATGTTTCTCTTATGTATACTTGTGTCTTTTAAGTAGAAAACACCATTTAAATACCATGTCACATGGTTCACAATGGTATTTTTCAGTCCTGTATGATATGTCTGATGTCTTCTAGTAATGAAACGTGGATATAGGATATGCCATAGTCTTTGCATTTGTGAAGTTTCTCTCCAGTATGAATTTCCAGAGGTGCTCTAAGATATGAGTAGCTAGTGAAAGAATTGTCACATTCCTTACACCTCTAAAATCTCTCTCCAGTGTGTACTCTCTGATGTGTTCTCTAAGATTTGACATGTAGGTAAAGAATTGGTCACATTGCACGCATTTTTAAGGTTTCACTACAGTATGAAGATTCTGATGTTGTCTAAGAAATGAGCATGTAGTAAATGATTTGTCACATTTCCTACATTTGTAAAAGTTTCTCTTTAGTATGCAGTTTCTGATGTTCTCTAAGAGTTGAAAGAGAAGATAAACATTTGCCACATTCCTTATATCTTTAAGTCCTCTCTCCAGTATGACCCCTCTGGTGTTTTTGAAGATGTGAGTACTGGATAAAAGCGTTGTGACATTCCATACATTTGTAAGGTCTCTCCCCAGTGTGGACCCTCTGATGACGCCTAAGATTTTCACAACTACTAAAGCATTTATCACATTTCTCACAACTATAAGGTCTCTCTCCTGTATGTATTCTCTGGTGTCTTTTAAAATTTGATTTCTGTGTAAAGGACATGTCACATTCTCCACATTTGTAAGGTTTCTCTCCAGTATGAATTTTCTGATGTTGTTTAAGATTTGAGCACTTGGTAAAAGATTTGTCACATTCCCTACATTTGTAAAGATTCTCTCCAGTATGTAGTTTCTGATGCCTTTCAAGAGTTGATCTCTTAGATAAAGATATGCCACATTCCTTACATGTGTAACATTTCTCTCTAGTATGAACCCTCTGATGTGTTTTAAGTTGTGAGTTCTGGATAAAGGACTTGTGACATTCCATACATTTGTAAGGTTTCTCCCCAGTGTGAATTCTCTGATGTCTTCTAAGATTTGAGCAACGGGAAAAGGATTTGTCACATTCCTTACATCTGTAAGGTCTCTCTCCAGTATGAACTCTCTGATGTCCTCTAAGAAATGAGGCCCAGGTAAAGGATTTGTCACAATCTGTGCATTTGTAAGACTTCTCCCCAGAATGAATTTTCTGATGTACAGTGAGGATTGAGGCATTTCTAAAGCATTTCCCACACATCCCACACTGGTGTGGTTTCTCTCCAATGTAGATTGGTTGCTGCAAAAGACTGTATGCAGAGCTGAAGTAATCATCATATTCTCCCTGCCTGTGTTCTTTCTTGGCAGTGTAGAGTCTCTGATCTTGAGTAAGATTGGAACTCCAATTTAAGAATTCCTCACAATCTTTAGATTTGCAAGGTTCTTCTCCAGTGTGCATGCTTTCATGTCTATGTGGGTTTGAAGACTCAATAAAGGTTTCCCTGTGATTACTGCACTTGTAGTTATCAGAGTTTTCAGGAGTTTCACTTGTTTTATAACAAGCACATGTGGCGGGGTCATGAACAATTTTACCAAGCCAATTACACTGACAAGACACATTTTCAATCCTCCCACGTTGATAGACTGGATCATATTTGCAATAGTTATCTGAAAATGAATTCAACTCAGATTAGCAGGGCTGCTATAAAACTTTTGATAAGGGTTTGGGATTTAGCTCACTAGTAGAGTGCTTGCCTAGGAAGCACAAGGCCCTGGATTCATTCCTCAGCTCAAAAAAAACAAAACAAAACAAACCACAAAAAAACAAAAAAAAAACCTTTTGATAACTGATGCAACTGTATATCAGAAAACCATTTTCAGTCTTTCTATATCTTTCACTTGAAGCCTTCAAGGTTGTCCTGCTGATTCACTAACTCACCATAGCTGTGGATATTCTCTGGTCTCCACACTCCTGGGCAGTCTCAATTGCTCTGGACTGCTCTCCATGTTACCTTTCATCAACCACAAGTTCTGTGATGTAGCCCAAGACCCATGCTAGATTTTTTTAGAAAGAATACAGAAGTCTAACATAGTACTGTGCTTAGTACATGAAGAAAACACAAAGTAGAGCCATCTTGGTATGATTTCCAATGGCATTTTCCCATCAGAATTTTTAGCAGATTTAAGGAGTACTTCTCCATTTGCACATTTTGAGTTTTCTCACAATTTAAACCATGTGAGGTGCAGTGTTGTAATTGGAACTTAAGAATATGGGAACAAATATTATATGATAGTAAAGTTCTGAATGCATTGTGGATGCAAATTAGGGGTACATGACACTTCTAACATGCAAAATGGAAAGAAAAATATTAAATACCATGAAAAAGTTGTGTTCTACTACCAAACCTTCCCTAGTGTTCTCTTGTTTCTGACAGCTTAAGAGAGACTTTACAACCTACAAAGACAGTACATAAAAAGGATTACTTAGCAGCAAATGTCCTCACCTACAGAAACCAGGTTGCTGTAATTTTCCAACATCACATCAATGTACAAAGCCCTCTGAGCAGTGTCCAGACATTCCCACTCCTCTTGGGAGAAGTCCACAGTCACATCCTGGAATGTCAATGGACCCTGAAACAACAACAACAAAAAAAATTGTTAGACCATGTGCTACAAGACAGAGTGTTTTCCTGGAAATAAGTAGACTTGAAGAAATGAGGGATGTAGATGATGAAGACAATTACACAATCAGATAATTTCAGTATAATCACATCATATGATGGATTTTCTAATATTCTGGAAACAGGATGACACAATAGGCTCACATACAATATACAGAAAACAACACACATGTAAAGTCTGGACATGGATATCTATCCCTTATGGATGCTGTGTTTCTTTCCCACAGGATCACAGCAGACATCTCTAAGAATGAAAATTCATAATGAGAAAATGTGCTTTAATTGCTCTACCTTTAGATCATAGTAAGAAACTGCCACTTGACATTAAACCATATATGTATAATAACCTAAATATTGACAAAGATGCCAAAACTGTACAATAGAAAAAAAGAAAGCATTTTCAACAAATAGTGCAGTCGTAACTGGATGTCAACATGTACAAGATTGCAAATAAATCCATATCTGTCACCTTGCATTGAGCTTAATCCAAGTGGATCAAAGATCTCAACATAAATCCAGTTACTCTGACCCCGATATAAGACAAAGTAGGAAGTACTCTTGAATGCATTGACACTGGAATTCACTTCCTTAATATAACACCAGTATCACAGACACTGTGTGCATCAATTAATGAATGGGACCACCTGAAACTGAGAAGCTTTTGCAGGGCAAAGGACATGGGCAATAAGATAAAATAGAGCCTACCCATTGGAAAAAGATCTTCACCAACCCCACATCTGACAGAGGGCTGATATCCAGAATAAATAAAGAACTCAAGAAACTACACATCAAAATACCTAACAGTTCAAATAAAAAATGAACTATAGAGCTAAACAGATTATTTTCAACAGAAGTTCAAATGACTCAAAGACATTTAAGGAATTGCTCACCATCCTTAGTCATCAAGGAAATGCAAATCAAACGAATGGAGAAAGGTTAAGATAAAAATACTGAAGACACCTTATGTTATAGAGGGTGTGGAGCAAGGGAAACACTCCTCCACTATTGGTGGGAAGGCAAACTTGTACAGCCACTTTGGAAAACAGTATGGTACTTTCTCAGAAAATTGGAAATCAATCTTCCTCTAGACCCAGCTATACCACTCTTGGTCATGTACCCAGTGAATGCTCAATCATACCACTAGGACACATGCTCAACTATGTTCATAGCAGCATTATTTGTAACATCCAGACCCTGAAAACAACCTAGATGCCCTTCAACTGAAGAATGGATAAAGAAAGTGTAGTACAATAAACATAGGAGTACTGCTCAGCAGAAACAAACAATGACATCATGAGGTTTGCAGGCCAATGGATGGAACTAGAAAATCCCATCCTGAGTGAGGTAACCCAGACTCAGAAAGACAAACATGGAATGTACTCACTCATAAGTACATACTAGATGTAATGCAAAGGATAACTAGAGTGCAACTCACAGCTTGACAGAGGCTAGCTAGAAAAGCGGATCCTAGGAAAGATACAGAAACTCCACATTTGGGGGAAATGGATGAGATCTACATGAGCAAATTGGAGGTACAGGGAGTAATGGAGATCATGGGTCCTGGGAAAGAGAGCTTAGGGGAGCCGGATGTCCAACCTAGATCAGGAAAAGATTGGGAGAACAAGCAAGGAGATACCATGATAAATGAAGACCCTAGGGAATATGAAGAATCAGAGTTCTAGAGAGATCCCCAGGAATTTGCAGTTTTTAATGTGTTCCTTTTTAGTACTTATCCTATACCATGTAACAGATTTTAGGTTAGCAGTGTTTATGATTCTTCCTTTATTTCAGTCAAACTG
>NW_023412221.1:0-16014 GCF_903995425.1 Onychomys torridus
AGCATCCTAGCAAAAGCTCTCCATTAGGAGATATGAACTGTCTTGCCAGTAGCTCTTACTGTTTGCTAAAGGTAAAACTGTCTTTGAAGAACATCACTAAATGTTTTTAAATAACACTTTTAAAATCTGTTATGGAACAAGTAACCAAACAGTAAATGACCATCATGATTAATTTTCCTTTACATGCTAACTGACTTTGATGATTGACTAAGTTTTTCCCTAGGCATTGCAAGTTTCTATACTACCAAATATTTGAATATATTAATATCATGGTTTTCTACCTAAAACCTCTGAGTCAAAGTCACTAAGATGAGAAGTCATTAAGAATAGTTTTGCTGTTATTGTTGGATAGTGATCATATGAGACACAAACTTCTGAATACATTTTCAAAGAGGTTTTTATGAGCTAGGAAGATCCACCCAATTGGTGTGACTCAATTCTGTGCACTGGGATCCCATACTGAATCAAAGTGAGGAGGGAATAGGAGTGAGAGAATTCATCTTCCTTTGCTTTTTAATAACAGATGCATTGTGACCACATACTTCATGGCCCTTTCAGCATCCTTTCCATGTGATGGTGGGATGTATCAGCAAACCAGGAAGCAAATAAGCATTACCTTTATTATATTATTGTTTTGAGTATTAGTTACAGTACTAAGAAATGTAATTAATTCAGAACATGGTTTTTTGCTGTGCTAGACCTTCATATCTTTTTCTGAATATTTTAGATTTGATTTTCAGAAGGAAAGTGGAAGAATTTAGAGCTGTGCTTTAGAGAAGTCTGTGAATTTAGAGCTAAATTGGTCATTGTTGTTGGAGTTCCATTGGGCAGAATTCCTAGAGAAAGGAAAACAATGGAGATTTAGCTCATAAGGCTGCATAAGGGAAACATGAGCTCTATTGGTTGATAAACTAAACTCAAAGCATTTTTTTGTTATAGTCTGACAATGAAGCTCCATTCAGTCTTCCCACATCATAAAATGTTAAGTCAGACTGAATTCAATAGTATTAGACTAAGTTCTTTAGCATAGGACCATAGGAAAGCATGACATTCAGGAGTGGTGTGGTTACTGATCAGACTTTTAGTCAAGCTATGGCAAGACATGTCTGTAAGATATAAAACTATGCAAATAGGAAGGAATGAGTGTGTGGAAATTTAACATTGTAGGTACTGACATGGCAGAAAAAAACTTCTTTAATTAGTTCATTAAATGTAAATGCATTACATACATGGAAAAATAAGAAGGTCATTTGAAATTAAAATGCCACCTATCAACTTGTTAGCGTGTAAATTTATTGAAAGGAAAGACCCTCACTAAAAATGTTTTAGTGGTTCTTAGCTGCAAAATTCTCACTTGATGAAATATTTCCCCAGTATCAGCATCAAAGGCATACTGAGGCCATTGAAACTGTATTTGAGTGTCCAGGCTACATCTGAGTTCACAGTAGAACTCACCAGTGCCACAAACATGATACTGGTTTTGTTGGAATGAAGTATACTAAAATAAAGGGTGATGGAGTCATAAGTCAAGGATTCTGAAAGCTGCAGAAGCCAGACAATGTGTGACAGGTTTATATAGATTTCCTCTTAGAAGGGCTATAGTGAACTAAGATACTAAATCTTATGATGTATTGAAACCCTAGGACACTGGAAACACCAAGATCATGAAGTGTCTAGAAAAGAATTCTGTAGATGTGTTATAGAGAAAGATTTAAAAAGTCACCTGAACTAAAACTTGCAGAACTGGATATATGGATGATGGCCCAAGACTAGAGGGCTGCAGATGATTCCATCATAATACCCAGATGCTAGATGAAAAGCTGAAACTTTCGTTTTTCCCTCCTCAATTTTAGTCGTGATTTGACATAATCTATCCTTGTTATTTTCTTTTTTCTGTTTCATAATGGAAATGTTTGGTTGTGCTATGGCATAAATATATAATTGTGTTTTAATTTTATGGACACACCAGAGATTTATCTGAATTTCAGAAAAAATGGATTATACACATAACATTTTCATTTATTTTATTTGCTATTATATTTAATTTATTTTGAATTATGTTCTACATATGTGTTTGAGGTGGTGAGTACTTGTGACTGAGAATGCCCTCAGAGGCCAGAAAAATTATTGCAGCTGGTGTGATGTTCTGTGTAGCTTAAAGTGGGTGTTGGGAAAAAAATTCAAGTTCTTAGCATGAACAGGACCAGCTTTTAACCTCTGAGTAGCAAATGAGCCAAGAAACTACCAAAAGTACTACCACATTTGCATACAGTTGTCCTTTCTTCATCCCACCCTCTTACACTACTTCCTACTCCACTCTCCCTTCTGTTTCATCCGTTTCTCCTCTCTCCCTTTCTCTCTCCTTCACTCCTTTCTAATTGTTCTTTCTCTTTCTCTCTCTCTCTCTCTCTCTCTCTCTCTCTCTTTCATCCCCATGTTTTCCTTAAGGCTCTAAACATACTATGTGAGTTTTTAAATTGAGATATAAAATTGCAGAGACCAGCCCCCAGCTCACATCTGCCCCGGAACTCCCATCTGGGCCAGAGGTGAGTGCCTGGGGTTGTAGTCAGAGAGACCTTCTGGGTTCCACCCCTGGGCACCAGCCATCCTGGGAGGACCTGCCCAACTTGGCCCCAGTTTCTGGCCATTAGGCAGGCCCTGCAGGAAGGCTCCCTTTTTGCAAGACTGCAGGCAGACCCTGCAGTCTCCACACCCTGTCCCCACACCGATTTGCCCTAGACCCCAGCTACTTCCTGAGAATCAGAGACCAGCCCCCAGCTTCCATCCTGCCCTGCAACTCCCACCTGGACCAGAGGTGAGTGCCTGGGGTCACACCCAGAGAGGCCTGCACTTGGGTCAAAGCAGGCATCAGCCACTCCAGGGAAGACCTGACCAACTGGGCCTTAGGTTCTGGCCATAGGGCAGGATCCCCCATCCCCACCGGGAAGGTTCCCCTCTCCAAGACCCAATGGTGTACCCTAAAACCTCCATGCCCTGCCCCACACCCATCTGCGGGAGACCCCATCCATTTCCTGAGACTTAGAAACCAGCCCCCAGCTTCTATCCTGCCCTTGAACTCCCATCTGTACCATAGGTGAGTGCCTGGGGTTGTAGTCAGAGAGGCATCCACCTCTGGGTCCCACCCCTGGGCACCACCCATCCCAGGAGTAACTGCCCAACTTGGCCTCAGTTTCCAGCCATTCTTCAGGCCCTGTAGGAAGGCTCCCTTTTTCAAGACTGCAGGCAGACCCTGCAGTCTCCACGCCCTGTCCCCACACCGATTGCCCTAGACCCCAGCACTTCCTGAGACTCAGAGACCAGCCCCCAGATCCCATCCACCCTGAAACTCCAATCTGGACCACAGGTGTGTGCCTGGGGTTATAGTCAGAGAGGCAACTGGCCCTGGGTCCCTCCCCTGGGCACCAGCTATTCCAGGAGGACCTGCCCAACTTGGCACCAGTTTCTGGCCATTCCCCAGGCCCTGCTGGAAGGCTCCCCTTTTCCAAGACTGCAGGCAGACCCTGCAGTCTCCACACCCTGCCCCCATACCCATTTGCCAGAGACCACAGACACTTCCTGAGACTCAGAGACCAGCACCCAGCTCCAATCCACCCTGGAACTCATATCTGGACCAGAGAGCCCCCAGCTCCCATCAACCCTGGAAGTCCCATCTAGACCAGAGCTTCCATCCTGTCCTAGAACTCGCATCTGGACAAGATAAGGGACCCCAGACTTCCTGAGACTCAAGAGTCCAGCCCCCAGTTCCTATCCGGCCTGCACTCATCTGGACCAGAGCTCCCATCCGGCCCAGAGTTTCCATCTGGACCAGAGAGAGGCTCTCTAAATCTGTCAGCTGCGTCTGGACCAAGTACACTGAGAAGACCAAGAACGAACCCAAGAGGAGATGGGCAGACATCAAGGCAGAAGTACATACAACAAAATAAAGAGCAATACAGCATCACCAGGCCTAGCCCTTCTCCAACAGCTAGACCTGAACATCATGGAATGTAAGAAGAAGAAGAAAACAACCTTATAAGTAACATCATGAAGAGGCTAGAGCCTTATATAGAAGAAATCAAAAATAAAATGGAGGAACAGACAAACAAAAAATGGGAGAACGCTATAAAAAATCTAGAGGAAAGGACAATTAAAGCAGAAGAAAACAGTGAATCCCTGAAAGAAAATCATGAAAAAGCAAGGGAGACAGTCCAAGACCTGAAGAGGGAAATAGAAAAAATAAGAAGACACTAGCAGAAGGAATACTGGAAATAGAAAATCTGAGAAACAAACAGGAACTTCAGATGCAAGTATAACCAACAGAATGCAAGACATGAAAGAGAGGATCTCTGGTGTTGAAGATACGTTAGAAGAAATAGATTCATAAGTCAAAGAAAACACTAAAACCAACAAAGTCATGACCCAAAATGCCCAAGAATTTGGGACCATGAAAATACCAAACCTACAATAATAGGGATAGAGGAGGGAGAATACCAACTCAAAGGCACAGAAAATATATTTAACAAGATCATAGAAGAAACTTTCCAACTTAAAGAAGGAAATGCCTATGAAATACAAGAAGCCTACAGAACACCAAACAGACTAGACCCCCAAAAAAGTCCCCTTGCCACATAATAATTAAACAATAAACGTACATAATAAAGAAAGTATATTAAGGGCAGCAAAGAAAAAGCCAAGTGACTTATAAAGGCAAACCCATCAGAATAACACCTGAATTCTCAATGGAGACTTTGAAAGCAGAAGGACCTGGAAAGATGTAATGCAGACACTAAGAGACCATGGATGCCAGCCTAGACTAATATACCCAGCAAAACTTCAATCATCATAGATGGAGTGAAGAAGACCTTCCAAGACAAAACCAGATTTAAACAATACTTATCCACAAACCCAGCCCTACAGAAAGCACTAGAAGCAAAATTCCAACCTAATGAAGGCAGATACACCCATGAAAACACAGGCAATAGATAACACCAAGGAGTAAACCCCAAAGAAGAGAAGTACACACACACTACCACCAAAAAATAAAAATAATAACAGGAATGAACAATCATGGTCATTAATATCCCTTAATATCAATGGACTTAATTCACCTATAAAAAGACACAGACTAACAGAATGGATACAAAAACAGGACCCATCTTTCTGCTGCATACAAGAAACACACCTCAAATTCAAAGACAGACACCTCCTAAGAATAAGAGGCTGGGAAAAGACTTTCCAATCAAATGGTCTTAAGAAGCAAGCTGGTGTAGCCATCCTAATATCCAGCAAAATAGACTTCAAACTAAAATCAATCAAAAGAGATGACGAAGGACATTACATACTCATGGCAGGAAAGATCCACCAAGATGAAGTCTCAATTCAGAACATTTATACCCCAAACACAAGGGCACCCACATATGTAAAAGAAACATTACTAAAGATTAAATCACATATAAAACCCCACACATTAATAGTGAGAGACTTCAACAACCCACTTTCACCTATGGATAGGTCTGCCAAATTGAAACTTAACAGAGAAATAATGATCTTAACTGATGTTATGGCTCAAATGGACTTAATTGATATCTACAGAACATTCCCCCGTACAAAAAAGAATATATATTTTTCTCAGCGCCCCATGGAACCTTCTCTACAATCAGCCATATACTGGGCCACAAAGCAAATCACAACAGATACAAAACAATTGGAATAACCTCCTGGGTTCTATTGGACCACCATGGTTTAAAGTTAGATTTCAACAACAGAAAAAACTACAGAAATCCTACAATCTCATGGAAACTGAATAATGCTCAACTGAATCACCAATGGATTAAGGAAAAATAAAGACAGAAATTAAAGACTTCCTAGAGATCAATGAAAATGAATACACCACATACCCAAACTTATTGGACACTATGAAAACAGTGCTAAGAGAGAAACTGATAGCACTAAATGCCCACATAAAGAAGCTGGAAAAATCTCAGGCTAGTAACTTGAGAGCATACCTGAAAGCCCTTGCAAACTACAGACCAATCTCCCTCATGAACATCAATGCAAAAATTCTCAATAAAATACTGGCAAACCGACTCCAAGAACACATCAAAACAATTATCCACTATGATCAAGTAGGCTTCATCCCAGGGATGCAAGGGTGGTTCAAAATAAGAAAGTCCATCAATGTAATATACCATATAAACAAACTCAAAGAAAAAGAACCACATGATCATCTCACTAGATGGAGAAAAGGCATTTGACACAATCTAACACCCCTTCATGATAAAGGTCTTGGAGCAATCAGGAATACAGGGAACATACCTAAACATAATAAAGGCAATCTACAGCAAGCTAAAAGCCAACATCAAATTAAATGGAGAGAAACTCAAAGCAATACCACTAAAATCAGGAACAAGGCAAGGCTGTCCCCTCTCCACCTACTTATTCAATATAGTACTTGAAGTTCTAGCCTGATGTATAAAACAACATAAGGAGATTAAGGGGATACAAGTGGAAAGGCAGAAGTCAAGCTTTCCCTATTTGCAGATCACATGATAGTATACATGAATGACCCCAAAAATTCAAACAAGGAACTGATACAACTAATTAAAACCTTCAGCAACATAGCAGGATACAAAATCAACTAAAAAAAATCCAGTAGCCTCCTATATACAATAGACAAACAGGCTGAGACGGAATTCAGAGATACATCACCATTTACAATAGCCACAAATGATATAAAATGCCTTGGTTTACTCTAACTAAGCATGTGAAGGATCTGTATGACAAGAATTTTAAGTCCCTGAAAAAAGAAATTGAAGAAGATGTCAGAAAATGGAAAGATCTCCCATGCTCATGGATAGGCAGGATTAACATCATAAAAATGGCCATCTTACCAGAAGCAATCTACATATTCAATGCAATCCCCATCAAATTACAAACACAATTCTTCACAGATCTGGAAAGAATAATACTCAACTTCATATGGAAAAACAAAAAACCCAGGATAGCCAAAAGAATCCTGTACAATAAAACCACCTCTGGAGGCATCACAATCCCCGACCTCAAGCTCTACTATAGAGCTACCATAATAAAAACAGCTTAGTACTGGCATAAAAACGGACATGTAGACCAATGGAATCAAATTGAAGACCCTGACATTAACCCACAGACTTATGAGCATATAATTTCTGACAAAGAAGCCAAAAATGTACAATGGAAAAAAGAAAGCATCTTCAACAAATGGTGCTGGCATAACTGGATGTCAATGTGTAGCAGGCTGCAAATAGATCCATATCTATCACCATGCACAAAACTTAAGTCCAAGTGGATCAAAGACCTCAACATAAATCCAGTTACTCTGAACCTGATAGAAGAGAAAGTAGGAAGTAGTCTTGAATTGCCAGATCACTTTCTAAATATAACACCAGTAGCAAGACACTGAGAGAAACAATCAATCAATGGGACCTGTTGAAACTGAGAAGCTTTTGTAGAGCAAAGGACACAGTCAACAAGACAAAGCAACAGCCTACAGAATGGGAAAAGGTCTTCACCAACCCCATATCTGACAGAGGGCTGATATCCAGAATATATAAAGAACTCAAGAAATTAGACATCAAAATGCCCAACAGTGCAGTTAAGAAATGGGCTATAGATCTAAACAGAGAATTCTCAACAGAGGAAGTTCAAATGGCTGAAAGACATGTAAGGAATTGCTCAACATCCCTAATTATCCAGGAAATGCAAATCAAAACGACTCTGAGATACCACCTTACACCTGTCAGAATGGCTAAGATAAAAAGCACAGAAGACAGCTTATGCTGGAGAGGATGTGGAGCAAGGGAACTCTCCTGCATTGCTGGTGGGAAGGCAAGCTTGCATAGCCACTTTGGAAATCAATATGGTACCTCCTTAAAAAATTGGGAATCCATCTCCCCCAAGACCCAGCTGTAGCACTCTTGGGCATATACCCAAGGAATACTCAACCATACCAGGGTATTTGCTCAGCTATGTTCATATCAGTATTGTTTGTAGTAGCCAGAACCTGATAACAACCTAGATGCCCTTCAACTGAAGAATGGATAAAGAAAATGTGGTACATATACATAATGGAGTACTACTCAGCAGAAAAAACAATGACATCATGAGGTTTGCAGGCAAATGGATGGATCTAAAAAAAATCATCCTGAGTGAGGTAACCCAGACTCAGAAGGACAAACATGGTATGTACTCACTCATAGGAGGATACTAGATGTAAAACAAAGATGACTAGACTGCAACACACCTCCAGGGAGGCTACCTAGAAAATGGGACCCTAGGAAAGACGCAGGGATCACCCAATGACAGAGAAATGGATGAGATCTACATGAACAACCTGGATGACAGTGGGAGTAACGAAGGGCACGTTTGGAGGGAAAGAAAGCTTAGGGGAGCAGGAGATCAAGAACAGAAAGGGAGAACAAGGAATAATAGACCATGATAAATGAAGACCACATGAGAATAGGAATAGACAGAGTGCTCAAGAGGTCCCCAGAAATCCACAATGATATATCCTCTGTAGACTGCTGGCAATGGTCAAGAGAAAGCCTGATCTGACCTAGTCTGGTGATCAGATGGCCAAATACCCTAACAGTTGTGCTGGAACTCTCATCCAATGACTGATGGAAGTGGATGCAGAGATCCTCAGCCAGGCCCTAGGTGGAGCTACAGGTGTCCATTTGTCGAGAAAGAAGAGAGACTGTAAGAGCATGAATTGTTGAGACCAAGATTGGAAAATGCACAGGGACAAATAGCCAAACAAATGGAAACACATGAATTATGAACCAAAGTCTGTGGAGGCCCCAGCTGGATCAGGCCCTCTGGATAAGTGAGACAATTGAATAGCTTGAACTGTTTGGGAGGCATCCAGGCTGTGGGACTGGGACTTGTCCTTAGTGCATGAGCTGGCTGTTTGGAACCTTGGGTTTATACAGGGACACTTTCCTCAACCTAGAAGGAGGGCACTGATCCTGCCTGTACTGAATCCCCAGGTTTAAATTAATCCCCAGGGGAGTCTTGGCCCTGGAGGAGATGGGAATGGAGGGAAAGGTGGGGCGGGGACAAGATGGGAGAGGATAGGGGTACACATGGCTGATGTGTAAAATTAAAACATAAATGTAATAATAATTATAATAATAATAAAAAGAAAAAAATGATACTGAAAATTGAGATATAAAATATATAAATCTTAATTCACCACTGTTTTAAAATAAATCTGAGTAGCATGAACAAGGTGTGATATAAACTAGTCTTGTGTTTTTTTTGGATATCTTCATAATAACTTTAGGAAGAAATTTTATGGTTTTAGTTTGGACTTGTTTCCATTTATGTAGTAATGAATTAATTCTTTTATGTATATAGCATATATTTAAATTTACTTTAGTAAGAATTTGAATGTTGGACTTAGAAGCATGATAGGTGATTAAGAAGATAAGTATAAAATTATCTCAATGTGGTCATTACCTAATTTACACATGTATCAAGGATTTCATTACTCCATATCATGTATATTAGTATGTATCAATAAGCATAAACAAATGAATGAAAGTGAAAAAATAAATACAAAAATTGTAAAAATAAAGTTTAAAGGTTTCCTTTAATCCCATAGCCTAAACCTTGCCTTTGTATAAGATCACTATGAGTTTGGGTAACAGAAGGGTCCTATTTACTGAACATTGTCAACTCTTAAAACACTTCAATGGCAATCATAAGAAAACTATAAGACACATACATGCTGCTTTATCTAAAGTTTGTAATAGCCTAATGGATAGCAAAGGGTAGGATAAAAGCTTGACATATCCAATTATTTGTTTGGGTTTGATTCTGTTTAACTTTGAGACAATTGTTCCCCAACTCTGAGAATAAGTTTGAATGGTGGTCTATCCCAAATTTACACTCTCTTCAATACTGAAGAAAAGATAATTTAACTAAAATGTTTCCAATTTGTCTTTTCTTTTTCTGAGACAGTCTGTTCAACAGGTAGTTCTTTAGCTCCTTTTCTGTTTAATATTGGTGTTCTATTCAATAGTTCTAAAGACAAGCCTATCCAACACAATTATATTGATGAAATTCCTTTCCTATCTTTCACTATTGTGTTTACTGTTTGGTATCTGTGGAGATCAGTTATCCCTAATGTGTTGTGACTTTCTAAGGCCAGGCTCCTTGTGGCATAGCATTCCCTTAAAGTAACTAAGACAAAATATTCATTTTTCTTGTGTATTGTTCTTTACCATGTCATATTTTAATTTTATTTCACTTTTTTTTTTTTTGGTTTTTTGAGACAGGGTTTCTCTGTGTAGCTTTGCCCCTTTTTCCTGGAACTCACTTGGTAGCCCAGGCTGGCCTCGAACTCACAGAGATCCAACTGGTTCTGTCTCCAGAGTGCTGGGATTAAAGGTGTGTTGCCCCACCACCTGGCCTATTTCACCTATTAATTCACCTTTTTAAAGTTGTATTTATTTTATTTTGTGTATTTATAAGTGCTCTACCAGAAGAGGACATCAGATCCCATTATACATGATTGTAAATCACCATGTGTTTGCTAGGAATTAAACTCAAGATCTCTGGAAGAACAGCTTGTGCTTTTAACCACTGAACCATCTCTCCAACCCCAAAACTTAACTTTAATATAATAGTATATGATATGCTCTGATGAAACTATTTTGTGTTCAAACTATATTGTTGGTTACTATGTCAAAGTTATTTACTTAACTACTTTGAAAGACAAATCTGTTATCATCCTTCCTTTCTTCCTTCCGTACTTCCTTTTTCTTCTTTTCTTTTTTTCTTTTATTTCTGAGACAGGGTTTCTGTGTGTAGCCCTGGTTGTCCACTGTAGACCAGGCTGGCCTCGAACTCAAAGAGACTCACCTGCCTCTGCCTCCCAAGCGCTGTTAATGGGAGGTTAAGGGACCTTAATGACATATTTCACTTCAGTATTTGAAGATTAGAGAAGCAAATAGAAGGACATATTTCACAGAATGTAGAGGTTGAGAGCAATGATATTTATCCAGGGATTGAGCCAAGGCTTGTGCTTCTTTTCACACCTACCTCATGTGTGAAAACCACTGGTTTCTACAGTGTAGGGAGTTAGAAATTGAGGTGATGAATGTTAAGGTTGAAAGGCCTTTAAAGGTCATGCAGCTGACCTCTCCCACTGCAGGCAGAGGCTGAGGCCTACACAGAGGCAGCAGCTCATGAGGGTCTTGGATGTCACAATTCAGGACCCCAAGCTCATGTCCTGCATAGTTATAACACACATTGATACTTCCTGAAGCAGACTGTTAAAAGTCCACCCATGTAATGATTTTATTGGTTCCCCTTGCCAAAAAGTATTCCTAATTCTAACTTGGATTAAGAAAAGTTTCTTAGGGCCTGGAGATGGCTTAGTGGTTAAGAGCACTGGCTGCTCTTCCAGAGGACCTGAGTTCAAGTCCCAGCAACCACATGGTGACTCATGACCATCTCTAATGGGATCTGATGCCCTCGTCTGGCATGCAGGTATACATGCAAATAGAGCACTCATATGCATAAAGTTCATAAGTAAATAAATATTTTTTAAAAGTTTCTTGGGGCTTGAAGATGATGGCTCAGTGGGTAAAATGTGTAAAACATCTGGGAAAACTGTCTTTGTGTCTGTCTGTCTGTCTGTCTGTGGATGTACAAGCAAACATGTGGCATGAAACTCACATCAAAAGCCTGGCATGTTGGTTCCCATCTTCCACCTTGTTTGAAACACAGGCTCTTTGAAGTCCATGGCTATATATGTCAGGCTAGCTGGTCTTATCTCCATCTCTCATTTCCCTGTAGGAAGACTGGAATACAAACTGTACTACTGCATCTAACTGTGTGGGGTGTGGGGATTTGAACTCACGTCCTCATGCTGTGGGACAACCACTTTACCCACTGAGCTACCTCTCCAGGTCTGGAAAAGCTTTTCTAATCCTTCACATTGATAAACCCATTTGAGTCTAGTCACAGTGGTCTTTAAATACAGTTGAACTTAATTTATGTTGAAAAACAGAGAGGTTTTTAAACTGTCCACTTAAAATGAAAATCTCCTCATGGCATAGAACAATATAGTAGAGTCCACCACTTTCAAAACTGCACTTTTGAAAGTTTTTTCTAGTTATCTTGATCATGGAACTGGCCAAGAGACAGGCTATGACTTAGTGGAACAGCCAGTAAAATCCAGAGACTGACTCACAAGCATTGCATTTGGTCTTTCACAAAAGCAGCAGCTCAGGAGGGCCTTTGATATCAATTACAAAGGTACAAAATTACCAAATTGTGTTGCACAATTTAGACATCTAGGTGTTCCCATGCTTGAGTAGCTTGCAAACAACACATTGAAGCGGATCCTCAGTGCACACTCTACACAAAAGTGGACTCAAAATGTGTTATGGATAGATCTCTGTTAAAGAAAACATTTTAATGACTAAAATACACAACTTCTACCATGTGACATTTAATGCTCACATTAAAGATCTATCTAATCAACTGCTTAAAATCTTAAAAAAAATTAAGATGTAAAATTTGATGTGGATCTTATTTATAACTAACACAATTGCTTTTCATTTTGTTAATTTTAAATAATGTTCCTCAAATTGCAAGGCTAGACATAGAAATACTTGCCAATATCTACATCCGTGTTACATAAGTGTTCTTAGACAAAAAGATTTTTGTGTTTTTCGAGACAGGGTCTCACTATGTAGACCCAACTGGTCTTGAGCTCACAGAGATCCACCTGGCTCTGCCTCCTGAGGGCTGAGATTAAAGGCCTGTGTGACCATGCTTGACCCAGACCAAAAGATTTTTTTTTTTTTTTTTGAGACAGGATTTCTCTGTATAGCTTTGGTGCCTGTCCTGGATCTCACTCTATAAATCAGGCTGACCTTGAACTCACAGAGATCTGCCGGCTCTGACTCATGAGTGCTGGGATTAAAGGCTGTGCCACCACCACCGGCTGGAAAATTTCTTGCGAACTTTTAGGAATTCCCTGGAAGAAAGTGTATTGTTTCCATGAGTGACTCTGAGACGCTGCCAGTACTGAATGCAGCCGCGTAACAGTGCGACAACAATCCCAGGAAGCAGGAACAACCAGCTTCTTTTTATGGTGAAGAAAACGAGACACGCCTTTCACCTGTGCCAGGGCTGAGATCTAAGCAAGGCGGGTTGTCTGTCTCCAGAGCTTATATTTACAAACAAAGTGTATGCAAAACAGCATCCTGCAGCTTCTCTGTGGTTAGATATTAAAAGAAATTCTGCTAAAACTGGCTGGAAACAGACAAGATTTGGACCTTTTCACATGACTGGGAAGTCAACCAAACTTCAGCCCGGTCTGAAATCAGTGACCTCACTGTCCACTGCTAACAGCAGTCTACCCAGTGAACTACCTCAGTGCCATGCCCAGATCGCTCCTCAGTCAGTTCTCCGAGGCCAGACTTCTTCTGTGACTGTCATTTACCAAGAACAAATAACACAGGTTTAGATGCCAGGCCTGAACAGTTCCCTGTCCAACTGACATTTGTCCTCCAGGGCAAAGAGATTTAAAAGTTTAGAAACTACTTGCTAACAGTCATTCTTTGCTGCTGCCCTCATCTGCTTTCGCTTAAATAAAAGCCAAGAAAATGTTTGACTTCAGTCCTGGTGCATGGAAAGGAAACTGAATTCTATCTTGTGGTCTCTTGGTTTCTCGGGAATGGCATTCACATGAACAGCAACCTCAAGACGTTTTATCTGGATCTTGTCAGGCCACAAAGCATTCTTCTGGCTAGGTCAGGTTGGCCATGGAGGTGAACAGTCTGGATGCCATAGGAAAGAAGTACAAAGTAAAATTTAAGTGGGGAAAAAAATAGACGATGTCACTATTATCTATTTACAGAGGAGAAAGAAATGCTACCCTCTGGAATGTACGGGTGACAAGGGTGTGTGACTTAGTTAGTTTTCAGCTAACCTAAGATTCCGAGGGAAGCAGATTTAAAACAGCAATCTGCAAGCAATGGGGTGGGGGTGGGAGAGGGGCAGAGAAGCAAAGGATCACACTACAAAGCCTGTTCCATGCCCCCCTGCAGTGTTCAAAATGGGCCAGCGCATGGAATGACCTGACCAAAGAACATCAGTCATGGCAGGAGCCAAAGAGGACAATTATCCGGCCAGCCATTGGGTGAGGGATATTTCACATGTTACCTCATGCCATCTGAACAACGATCCTGAGAAACAGGTGTCATTTCCAAGGGATATTGGAAAATAACCCAACTATTAAAAAGGCAATGCAAACTTGAAAAAAAAAGAGACAAATCTTTGTCTCTCTCTCTCTCTCTCTGTTGTGTGTGTGTGTGTGTGTGTGTGTGTGTGTGTGTGTGTGTGTGTGTTGAATTGACTATATTATAGAAAGTAATGTAGAGATTATTGGTGCATTTTATTATGTACTGGGGAACTCAAAGATAAGCATGCACAAGCATTCTACTAAATAACAGAAAAATTCTTCATATGGAATGCTTTAGAACAATAAAAGTTCTTGGTTTACAGATTAGTCAGTTATCTACTTACTTGAGAGTAAGGGCTTTCAACCAAAATTCACAGGAAAAAATACACAACAAAGATCTCTGGAGATGGCACTTTAGAAACATAGCTGTAATGAAACACAAGGAGATCCCATTTAGACAACATATAGAGAACCTGTCTGTGTGTGGGAAGAATTTTGGTAAAGAGCTATGATTCAGGACCTTTATCAGGCTATTCCAACAGAATTAAGGTTAGAGAAATACAGAAAAAATCAACAGGAAAAGTAACTGTGAATTGATCACTGCTAAATTACATTGCTTTAATACCTGTCCCAATTTCCTCTATTCTAAAATGTTTTAAAAATTGTTTCAGATACAATATTTTATCATTTGCCATTTGAAAATTGAAACTTAGAACATTTCAGGTTCTTCATGTTCTTAAAAAAGGAGTTAGTCTTCAGATATATGTACGAAGATTTTCTAGCTGATCAACTTGAGGTAGGAATTGTTTTCACATATGTTAGAGTTCAATTCAGCAGTGGATCATCTGAAAGGAACATAGAACATGTAGCCCCATTTAGAAACACTGAGATCATGACACTGTTGTGTCTTGAGAGTTGTAAGAAAAGTAAAAGTTCTTAGCTAAACTGTAATAATTTCTTATCACTAGAAAAGCAAATAGAATCTCTAGGGAAATATTATTCCTTTTCATAATTATTGATGTGGATTCATCTGAAATATCACTTAATCACACTGTTTCTAAAAGAATTTCTAAGTCATGTGGCTACATCCTGGGCATCCACAAAGGAGAACCTTTCTGGATATCCTCATGAAGACTGCATGTCTTAAGATAGCTAGTGTTGTAATAATTGCCATTTCTTACATACCAAGTTACTCAGCCTGATGATAATATACTACAATACATCATGAAGAATTACTAATATTTTCCCAAGAATTAAATTATGTATTTTCTTAATTGTACAGTGCATAGAATTGGAGACAGCATTAAAGTTTTAAACAAATGTTCCAAAATACAAAATTTAGGAACTTTGAATAGAGACTCCAGTCATACATCCTGTGTTAATTACTTTTCTCATGGGTATCCCAAAATATTAGATAAAAGTCAATATGAGAAAGGAAAGACTGATTTTAGCTCATGGTTTGCAGGTATAATCCAAGTGACAGCAAAAGCTTAGTTGCAGGATCACAAAATACTGGTCACAGTGTATCTACAATCAGAAAGCAGAAAATGACTACCTATATCACTGTAATGGTATTCTGGTAACCTTCTCCTTTTCTTCCCAGGATATAAATCCAGAAAAGTGTCACCAACATGCAGGTTTCATCTTCCTACTAAGGTCAATCCTGTCTGAAAATATCCTTAGAGACATACTCAAATAGTTTTTCTTAGTTGATATTAAATTTCACCAAATTAACAAGAAACATTGGCCATCTCAACTCTATGCCTTGACTACTA
>NW_023412222.1:0-12325 GCF_903995425.1 Onychomys torridus
TGAGGTGAGTGGCAAATTGCACCAAATGATAAGAAGTTAAGATTGATTTCCTGTCTTGGCTGATGATTGGTTACCTCTGTGGCCAAACCCTTCTGCTTTTTCTGCCTCAATTTTTAGCCCACAACCTAAAAGAGCTGATTTGAGGCACGTTCCCTATAAAGCAGCTGTCTTCCAAAGCCTGAAGCATAATCATTTCTGATTGTTCTACAGGCATTTTGAAAGCGACTGAAAAAAGCCAGTTTTCTCCTTCCGTTTTTAGCAGAAGCAACAGGAATTAGCAGTCATGTTCAGGATGGAATCTTGATGGCGTGTCTAGTCTTTACATCCTGTCCTTTTACAAGACACATGAATTTTATTCCTCCCCCAAATGCCACAAATTCGCAGGAAGTAGAGTCTCTTTTATAGCCATTTATCAGCATGGGAGAGACTGTTAAATCTGAGAGCATCCCCAAATAGCAGAACCCCAATATGTGTGTCACTGTAGTCATCCTATAGTGAGTGACAACTTACCCTGTCTGTCACACTCCAGGAACTCAGATTTTACCTTCCTATTTTTAATATGTGGAAAACTGCCATGCTATAGTTTCATTGATTATTTGTCTATTTAATGCTGTCTCATTACTTGGAGAAAATACGTGTAGTTAAATGGAATGAGAGTTAAATTAAGCAAGTGAAGAAATTAGAGAAAATTGAAAGGAAAATAGAATTGGGAACTAAATTATTGCATAAAAGACTTCCTTGATTTTATAGATTTGCTTAAAATTGGATACTGAATTGCCTCTGAGAGTTTTAGTGCCTACTCATTGATCTGACTTTTGTTTCCTGAAGCTACACATAAGTCAAATCCCTTTTCCACAAGGAAGTCCCTCAGATAGGCAAAAGGAGGTACTGAGTCCTCCAGGCTCAGTCAGAAAAGTAATCTTACCCATTACCAAGAAAACATTACGAATTTCTTCACCTTTATAGGGAAAATTCTAGTCTGTTTCTAAGCTTGAGAGCCCAGGGAATTTGATTTCCTAAGATAGGTTCACTTAACTTTTCTTTAAGGAGAATAGATTTTGACAGGGAATTGAGCTATTTGTGAGACAATGACTGGGCTGGACATTGCAAGAGCTCAGTGGCAGCAAAGTCCATCTTTAAAACGTTCTCTGTAAACTAAATCAAGTCAGGAGCCCTTGCTAAAATCCTTCTAGAGATCTGCAAAAGGCTGCCATTGACCCATAGATGCATAGATCCAGAACCATTTAGACACCTGGGGACCTTAGCCATTACTATTCTTCCTTATACACTTGATAGAGCTGCGTGGAGAGGAAGATGTATTCCATTTTGAAGTTTTTCTTGTAAAAGAGGTTTGCATGCAAGGATTTGTTGGGCAGTAGACTGAGTAGACTGTGGTAGCTGTGATTCCTACTGTGTCAATGTTGTAGCACAGCCCAATGGGTGTTCATGGACTAGGACATTCTCTCCCCCTGTTCTGTATTTGTTCTCTCCAAAGCTTGGCATTTAATGACAAAGAAAGACTTTGTCTGGCAAGGACCTTCCTTCAGAAAGAGGGAGAAGTGTCTGCACCCCCATGCTGAAACCCCTAGAGAACATCATAGGCCATTTGGAAGGAGAGAAGCTGTAATTTTTTTTTTTTAAGTAAAGGTCAGCACATTTATATCTTGCTGAAGCCTTTACATTTTGAAATATTTTAGAACGCCTCCAAGCCCAATGCCCACTCCTGACACTCACCATCACATATGCAGGAAACAGCCACTGTTTTTGTCCCCATTGATCCCACAGCATAGCAGTCTGAACCACGTACCATCTGGCAGCTTGAAATATATTTGAATATCCCTCAAATCAAGTGGTAATTATGCATCAGCCAGCTGTGATCTCTCCCCATTCAACGCCACCTTCTCAGAGATCATTCAATTAGACGTTCTAGAAAGATTCAAGATGAATCAGACATCTCAGATCAGAGGTAAATTTGTTTCCCAAGGTTCAGTCCAAAGTAATTAACGTTGACAAGTCCCAAGCATAAAAAATATTGACAAAACACATTATGGGGGAAAAGTACCTTTTGTGGCACCTCTGTCCTGACATAAAAAATTTCACAAGTGTATCAAAAAGACTTCTTTTCATGCCCAGCTTCTCAAGGTTGAGTGGCTTCCTGTTATAAAACCTTTGATAGGCAGAGTGGTGATGGTCCACAGCAGTAAATGCAATGTTTGTTTGTCTTGACAACAAGATGCAAAAGGAAGCCTGGGATGCTGGCTCTGCTCCCACTCCCTGTTGAAATCCCTGGCCTCTGGCCTTCTTCAGAATCCAGTTGCCGGAGCAGTAAGACACTAGTTCTTGTTTTTGTTTTTGTTTTGTTTTTGTTTCTTACTTCTGTATAAATGTGATATTTTGAAAGATAACCGTAGGAACCTCTGGCTAAGGGAATATCAGTCTTCTGATGTGTACCTTAGACACCTTGATCCATGATCCTCTAAGTGCAAAGTACAAAAAAAAGAATCAAATGACACAAATCAGAACTCTTAGAAGGAAAAGAAACACCAGCTACCATAAGAAACATGAAACATGTGATCCCAATAAATGACGGACTATAGTTCAGAAGTTTGAGTGAGAGGTAAATTATATATAAACTGATAAGTTTGCCACTAGAATAAGTTGGTATGTTATGTGACATAGTGGTCATATTCACACTGTAGGAAAGGGAATGCAGTTGTAACAAATTCCTGGTCTACATAGCACAGCCTGTGTCTTCTGATGATAAAAGTACATTTACTTTGATTTAACTTTGAAGTTAAAACATAATTATATCACTTCCTTCTCTCCCTTTCCTCCCTCTGACCTTGCCTGTGTTCCACACCATTCCCTTTCAAATCCTGTTCTTCTGAGTGTTGTTATAAACATGTGTGTGTGGTGTGTGTGTGTGTGTGTGTGTGTGTGTGTGTGGTGTATGTATGTGTGTAGTTTTTCAATCAGTCCACAGACAAGAATCATGAGCGTTAACTTTGTATACATTAGTGTAAGTTGTTCTTGGGAAAATATAAAAAAACACGTATGTGGAAAATGGTCTTCATTTTCCAGAGTAGAATACCAAGTGTATAATTGATTGAATAAAGATGAACATTTAAATTATTTACATAGAAGTTTATATGCAAGAATAAGAGTGGGAATAACTGAGAAAATTGTACTCTTATCATGTGAGAGAAATGCTTGTATGTGGAATAGACATTATGGTAGCATGATGTATAGACTGTGGATCAACCCCTAGATGAACTCAATAGAAACACCAGAAATAGGTGATTCTGGAAAATGGAGCTGAGATAAGGGAAGGACAGAACAAGAGACCACATTTTCTGCTCTAACCCTTTGTATCATTTGATTTTATAAAGTGCCTGTGAGACTAGGTGTTTCCAGCACTGTCCTTGCCTATTTGCTCTGTGTCTCCAAGAGCAATTCAGACAGATAGTTACCACTAAGGCAGAAACTGAGAGAGCTCTCCAGAGCCTCTAGAGCCTGCCAATACCAAGGGACATTTGTACTTAGTTCAAGGTTGGATTATACCATAATTCATAGAGTTCTTATTTTTACTACTGGCAAGTTGATCTTAGACTGAAGTTTAGAAGGTACAGCCAGTTAGCAATGTGACCCCTTAAAATCTACAGATCAGTTCACAGGTCCAGTCAATCCCACTCAGACTTTACAATCAAACTATGATCCCACTAAGGCAGAGGCCCTAGAGAAATGTGTTTTAAGAGCCTAAGAACTCCATACAAGCCTACCCTTGTTTGTATGTGAGAAGGTGTTTTTGATATTGTCATTGTTGGGGTGGTTTTATTTTTTGTTGTTGTTTGGGGTTTTTTGGGTTTGGTTTGTTGTTGCTGTTGTTGTTTTTGTTTTGAGACACAAGTCTTTCTTTGGAATTTGGCAGACTAGTTTGGAATTTACTGTGTAAACCCAGACTGGTTTGAAATTCACAGCTATCAGTTTGTATCAGCCTCAGTTGGGTTGAGATTATAGGAGAGCCACCTCACCCAGATTAAATTACATTGCCTTTAGTGTCCTCTCTCCTTCTCACTCCTTCCCCACCCCATAAGGGGAGGACTTGAAATGAAGCTCTGTGGGCAGAGTACTTGTTTAGCATTTTTGAGGTCCTGAAAAAGAAATATATATATAAAAAGAAGAATTTGGCAGATAATGGAAGAAGTTAGGAAAACTGCATTTTGTTTAAGACAGAAATTATGCCTTATGCAATACAGTGCAGTCCAGAGCCATTTGCTTACCTCAGTGGAGGCATAGTTAACCAAGAGCTGCAGTCCTGTTGCACCTGCTCGGAACAAGAAAGAACTGAAGACTTACATATCACTAGACTAGGGGTAGTTGAAAATTCATGGTTGAAAAATACAGTTTCTACTGAATATGTATTATTTCCCACCATTAGTAAAGGCTACCCATTTGTAAGCTGCGACCATTGTAAGAGGTCCCTTGTCTGTATTCAGATTGCTAGCCTCAGACTCACAGAAACAAGAGCTAACCTTCACTGACCACCACTACATGTTAATCTTTGCACAGGAACTGGCTTGTTTATTCTTCCTACTCTACTTACGAGCTAGCCATTTTACTAGCAATAAGAATGAGGACCCAGCAAATTGTTTAGCCAGGTATGCTTGGTTTGTATGTCTTTATCTCAACCCAGAGTTTACTTGTGAGCTAGGGAAGCAACCTGTGAAATCACTCAGCCTAATTTCATGATTTCATAAACAGACAATAACTCTGTATTACAGGAGAAAACTTTCAAATTGGCACAGCTGGTTAGTGCCAGAGCCAAGGCTAGAACCCACGAATTCTGGCTTCTTGTCCAATTCTCTTTCAACCCACAGAAGGTCACAAAATGTAAACTCCGTTAAAGACTGTACAGCCCATCTGCGTTTTTTTAAGAGCCAGAATAGTAAGTCTCAACACAAAGTTAACTCAGGATCTGGAAAGTCTAATACCACCAAATGGCACCCCACTTGGCTGGGAATTCTTTTTTCCAGCTTGATAGGGTCACCTCAAAGTAGATTACTTTTTC
The DNA here is from genome assembly GCF_903995425.1 of Onychomys torridus. Classification (NCBI taxonomy): domain Eukaryota; kingdom Metazoa; phylum Chordata; class Mammalia; order Rodentia; family Cricetidae; genus Onychomys; species Onychomys torridus. The sequence goes on from NW_023412222.1 coordinate 5,069, forward strand.
TTCAGTTACCTTTAGGGTTAAGGAACTATTTTCTTGTAATTTAATAGCAATTAAAACGAAAAACTTAAATTACTACACAGGGAAATTTGTGTACAATAAAATTAAAGCACAGAGTTGAAAATTCCACAGAAGCCATTTTCCTGTGACAATCAATTCATGATTTTAAATTGATGGTTAATTCAACAAAGCTCACACCTCTATGGCTTTAGTGGCTAACTGTAGCTGAAGTTTTCCCTGTGTCCCACTTGGCCCGTGATCAGGACAAATCTCTCTCACCTGCCAGTCCTGCAGCCGCTTGGACCCAAGTAAACACACAGAATTAATTAAAACTGCTTGGCCATTAGTTCAGGCCTACTACTATCTAGCTCTTGCGCTTAAACTCAGCCAATTTCTGTTAATCAGTATGTCACCAATTGTTCTGTGACTTTAACCTATGTGCCCATTATATGCTGCTCCCTGGATGGTGGGGCTGGCGTCTCCTCCTCAGTTCTATTTTTCCTTCACAAAATTCTCCTTGTCTGATTATCATGCCTATACTTCCTGCCTGGCTACTGGCCAATCAGCATTTTATTTATCAACCAATCAGAGCAATACATTCACAGCATACAGAGCAATATCACCCATCAGCTAACCTATGATGCCACAGTACTTTAAAAACAATGTGGTCACTAGTGGAAGCCCATGAACTGTGGACTGGTGGCTGTGGAGCCCCCATGGGACTGGACTAGGCCCTCGGGATACAGAAGACGGTTGTTTGGCTCAAACTGTTTGTGGTGCACCCAGGCAGGGGTTTCAGGATCTGTCCCTGGTATATGGGCAGGTATCTGGAATCTGGTGCCTGTGGTGTGACACCTTTCAGAGCCTTGGTGAGTGGGAAGGGGCTTGGACCTGCCTAGGCTTTTTGTGCTGGGCTCTGCTGACTTCCCATGGGAGACCTCGATTTGGAGGATGTAGGGATTCAGGGTGGCTTGGAAAGGAGGGCTGGGGGTAGGAGGAGGAAGGAGAGGGATCTGTTGGATAGCATTGGGAATGAGTAGAAAATTTCTTAATAAAGAAAAAATGAAAAAAAAAAACAGTGTGGTCCAAAAATTTACATATTTATTTCATAAATCCTTGGAAAATCAAGAATACAAACAACACAAAGGAAATAATTGACACACAATTGCCTTTTTAAAATAATATTAAATATTCAGAAGGCTCCTTACTTATATAGCCTCATAAAATCAATGCAACCTTTTATTGTTAGAAAATATTTTATGAGAAAACATTTGCAATTAGCTTAGCAAAAGCATTCAGGTAAGATCTTGGGACAAGAATAACAATGAGCCTTGATTTCAAAAAACAGAGAAAACGTTAAAATATAAGCAGAGAATTGAAAAAAAACAAACAAAAAAAGGAAGCCATAAATTTGAAGGAGTATAGGGAGGGGCATATGGAGGGTTTGGAAGGAGGAAAAGGAAAGGAGGGACCATGTTGGTAATTAAATTACACACCTAAAAAAGAAAGAAAAGCGTATTTCACATCTCCTCCCCTGTTCTGGCCCAAAATGAATTTTAGGGTGGAGATACAATTTTGAACACGAATAAAGAGTACCCGAGCAAAGTCAACATTGGAACCATTTTTTCCCATTGGAAATATGTGCTAGGTTTTTAATTATGCTACTAAAGTTAATTAATCACATATTCATGGGTCTCCTGCAGATTGCTTGAAGTAGGTGGGCTTTGCATAACCATCCGATTAGTTCTTTCTCTGTACCTCATACGTGTTGATCAGCTATGAGTGCTCAGTTACTGCTCCAGGGTTCTGCCTGGCTGCCTGACTGTTGCCATGCTCCCCATCCCACCCCCATGGTTATGGACTCTGAGCCTCTGAATCTGTGAGCCCCAATGGAATGCTTTCTTTTATAAATTCATGGCAACAGAAAAGAAACTAAAGCAGATATTATTATGTATTTCATTTTTGTCATTCTGATAGGCATGTTAATATACACTTCTTGATGATGTTAATTTGTATTTTTCTGATCTTCTACTCATATCAAACATCTTTTGATTGCATATATTCCCATATGTATCCTTTCTCAGGACACATCTTTTCTACATTTTTTACCATTTTCAAATTTATATATTTTTGCTAATATTCTACCTCTTCCCACCACACTCATCTTCTCAGATGTAATCCTCATCCTGAGTTTCTTATACACTCTTTCATTTAAAAATTGGAACCTCAGTGACAGGAAGAAGAGAAAGTATAGACCTAAGAGATCAGACAATGCCATCTCTTTTTTTCATAGAAGGACAACACACGAAGGATAGGGATATGGAGGCGGCATGAAAGACATGATCTCAAAGATAGATGTAATTTCCTTTGGAATTTATTCATTCCCCTGTGGTGCTGTTAAAAATCACCCTGAGGGTGGCAGCTCTTGAAGGTTGCTTTTGAAAGACAAAGCAGAGTTAGGCTGGGACCTTCCTGAAGCTGTGAACTTGGGTCAGGTAGACTAACAAATCCTTTGCATTTCTTCAACTATGAAGGCCATGGAAAGGTGGGGTGGGGTGGTGTACTGAAATCAAAGCTGATATCGAGAACTGATGATAGTTGCCCAGAATTGGCAAGTTACCAGAAATTCATATCACTGTGCTTTTCAATAAGAGATGTTCTACTTCAGCTGAAAAATACATAACTGTGAAGCATTTGAGGGAAAGAGCAAACCTCAGAGGCTTCATTTGAGAATTACAGAACACAAAGCAGAACTTTGGGGCTCTCAAGGAATCTGAGTGATTTAAATGACTACTCTAGTCTCAAATAATTATTCATCAAGAGAGCCAGTGAGGCTGATAGCCAACCCTCATTCTGAAGCAGCAATGATGAACTGGACAAATCCTAGGCCACTCCCAGTAAAGGTTCCAGGATCCAATCAAGATAGTCTCCACAGTGATGCTTAATAGGTGATGTGGACTCTAAGGATGCTAACCTTTGGAGGTTAGATATGCTGCTCTGGTGTCTCTATCTGTTGCTGATGGACTAGGGTAAGGTTTACAATTCCTATAGCCAAAACTTACTTGGCCAGGCTTCAGAGGGGGTTTTTTAGCAGTTCAAAACCCATCAAATGATTTGTTCTGTTTTTTTTTTCCTCACACATTTTATCCAGACATGCAAGGAAAACAAAACTCTATAGGAGACCAACTCTCCAAAAACAAGCATATCTTCCCATCGTCCTTCACACATCAATTCCCAACTGCATGAAGCATTCTTCAGAAGCACGTTCAGCAAGATTTAGAACAGAAAATCCTTAAGCCCAAGGGAATAACATAAAAGTTTAATGAGAAGTTAAGACATTTTTTTATTAAATTTATGGTTTCAAACGTTTTTAATGAATACTTTTTTTGCTGCTTTTTTTAAACAGCCTCCTAGCCTCAACCAGAAGCCACAGTGTCCAAGGTCAGCATAATTGCCATGAGAGAAGAAGTACCCCTAGCCATCAGCAGCATTAATTAGCTCTGACTACGCATTCTCAAGTAAAAGTTGTCATCATTGTGTAAGGTAACACATTCTATGGTTTCTCTCTGGGGCAAATCAGGCAGCAATTGATTGGAAATAGCAAAAATGAAGGCTTGACTAAAGGCTTAATTTCACAAAGAATTTAAATCTATTCCACTGACATGGGTCCTAGCAAATAATACAAGAAGGATAGGAAGGAGAAAGGCTGAGGAAAGAATGTAAGAGAGAAGGAAAGTGAGACCAGAGAAGAGAACAATTTAATATAAGAGGTTCATTGCTGATCAATTATTAGCTTCCAGGAGCCTCCCATAGTCTCATGGACTATGTTTCATATATATCAGTTAATATATGTGTGTGTGTATGTGTGTGTGTGTGTGTGTGTGTGTGTTGTATCCTTGGTGGTGATAACACATAATTGATAGAATATTGTTTATACTTCCAAAATTATGAAGAGAAAATGGAGCATTCTTACTATGGACATGTTAAATAGAGTGACATAATGGCAGAGGGCAAGAAGTCTCTACTTGATTGAGTGGCCATGCTAGCCTTTATGCAGAATATAGTAAGCATCTTTCTCTGCTCAGGTAGGGTTTCTATTGCTGTGATGAAATACCATGACCATAATAAGCAACTCGGAGAGGAATGGCTTATCTCATCTTATACTATTAATTCATAGTCCATCACTGAGGGATGTCAGTGCAGGAACTCAAGTAGGATAGGAACCTGCAGTCAAATTGACGCAGAGGCCATTGAGGATTGCTACTAACTGACTTTTTCTCCAAGACTTGCTCAGTATAGCTGAAGTTTTTCTAGTCCCACCCAGCTCCCATGACCCTGCAGTCCCACAGCCACTTAGACCCAAAGGAATATACAGAGGCTTGTATTAATTATGAACTGTATGGCCTAATAGCTCAGACTTCTTGCTATTTCTATAAATCTATACTTTGGCATGTGGCTCATGATTTACTGGTACCTTTACATCTTGCTTCTTCTGCCAGAAGCTAGCAGTGTCTCCTCTCTCTTTTCTTCTCCACTATCTCTCCAGTTAGAATGTGCCACCTAACCTTATTCTGCTTCACCATTGGCTAAACAGCTTTATTTATCAACCAATCAGAGCAACACATATTCACAGCATACAGAATGACATCACCCATCATTTCCCCTTTTCTTTCTATTCAAAAGGAAGGTTTTAACTTCAACATAGTAAAATTACACATAACAAAAACAGTAATCAAGTAAGAATTATAGTTATACTATCTAGTCTATTTGTATTTGACAAAATTAGAGATCATATCTATCCTATATTTGCGAGTCTAAGGTTTCATATCTACCTTATCTCTTATCACAACCAAGAAAAAAACTAATTATAACTATCTAGTCTTCAACTGCATCAAAGACCTCAGGAGGATACAAAATTACCTAAGTAAACAGGAAGAACATTGTAAGCAACTTCCAAAACTCTAGAATGACAGAGACAGCTGGCTGCCTGGAAAGTCACCCAAAATTCTTTTGCAATGTTGGGGCATCCATCTTCAGCCCATAGCCTAGTCTCTCAGTCATTTTTTTCTCTGTGTCCTGTAGAATGTTAGGCAGTCTCCTTTGTGAAGCAGGAACCTGAAGAGCTATTTTGCCTTGTTTTGGCAGATTCACTGGTCATTTTCCTATGGGTCCTGCATGTCCAGTTTATACAAAATTTTGCCAAACAGTCCAGGCAAGAACATTTTCTTGTCCAAATGGCTACTTTTGCCAAGAAGAAGATAAACTCCACTGGAGTGTCTTCAACGCATGTCTTCCTCTTTGAAGTAAATTGTTGCTACCAGAAGTCTCATTGTCCAGGAAAGACTAAGTTTTTTAAAACATTTTAAATGCAATATTCTGTATGTCTTTGAAGTGTTTGAAGATTACTACCTAATTGAAATATATCCATGTGTACCTAGAAAACTTAAATAACATGACTATAAGACTATCATGGATGACTAATTATAATCTGTATTTCTCAATTACACATTACAATTTAAAAAGAGCTGCACAAACGTATCTTAAACAAGAGTAGAAATATGCATACAGTAAAACAAAATTAACTTTAAATTTGTAATAAACTAAAATCTGTAGCAATGTAAAACATTTTACACAAGTTGCTCTTTAAAAGTGGATTCAATACTCTACCCTTTCACCCGATCATATCTATATCATATCTTTCTATATCATATCCCCATTTATCTTTTAGAAAGAGGTTGACTATGACCAGTAACAATTTATAAACAGCAACCTATCCATAATTCATTTCTCGGGAATGTGGGTGTAGTGTTCTAGACTACTTCCTGCTGATAGGGGGTGCTGGGAGTCTTGTGGGGATCCTGAGAAAATTCAAGATAGTGGTCAAGTCCTGGGAAGACCAGCTATAGCCTTTGTTGATAGGTAACATCTGTAAAGGTTCAGGAGGTCTGGCTTGTTCAAATCTGATCCATCTCAACCTGGAACAAGTCCATAGCCTTTTTCTTCCTGTGGAAACAAGAACAGAGCCTCCTTTCCAAAGCAACATATTCTTAGATCAAAATTTTGAAGTCAAGATACCTTTAAAATATACATTGATTTAACTGAGCAGCCTTTACAAATGTCTTTCTGCAGTTAAAAATCGCAAAGACAATATAATCCAGACTCTCTGTGTGATTTCCATCTTTTTTTTTTTTTTTTTTTTTGGAGACAGGGTTTCTCTGTGTAGCTTTCACCTTTCCTGGATCTTGCTCTGCAGACCAGGCTGGCCTTGAACTCACAAAGATCCACCTGGCTCTGCCTCCCTTTACACGACTTACATTTTTAAATACTTTCACTGTCTCTTTAAAGATTTTATTTTTAAAAACTACCTTTTTATATAATTGTCTGTATTTCCTTTCCTCTCTCTTTCAAGGTTATGTACATTTTTACACACATTGTAAACTGTTAAGGGTTTATCCCATCTACATATGTCTTATTCTGAATCTATAATCCTTTTTTGGCCAGGAGAGACTTTAAAGTGCTAAACTGCATGGCCGGGATGAATAAAGGCAACCTTGGCTGCTGATTCCACCCATTTTAGCTTTTGAACATGGTGGAGGTAATTCACCTCCAGTTCTGGGCCATGTGTACTATCAACTCTCAGAAGCAGTGGATCTATACCTCCATTAAAGCAGCTTGTAGCCCAGAAACCTTTTTTTTTTCCTTTGTACTAGCAAAAGCAATATCTGTCTCTCGAAGTGCTCTGTGCGACTTAGAGACACCAGCGGTAGCACAGCGGGAATCTACCATGTTGTACTCAAGCCTGAATGTTGTGGCATCTCACCGCCCACATGAGACATGAAGCAGGAACCTGTGTTTGGCTCCATTTAGAATCCCTTATTAAGTATTTTCAGGTTTTAGGTGGAAACTCAAGTATTTGGGTGGCATTTGTAGCTTAAGTTTCCTGGTCCCACTCAGCTCCCACTGCCCCATAGTCCCACAGCCATTCAGACCCAAATGAACACACAGAAGCTTGTATTAATTATAAACTGTATGGCCTAATGGCTCAGGCTTCTTGCTACCTAGCTCTTACATCTTAAATTAACCCTTTTCTATAAATCAATACTTTGCCATGTGGCTCGTGGCTTGCTAGTACCTTTACATCTTGCTTCTTCTGGTGGTGGCTAACAGCATGTCTTTTCTTCTCTCTTATCTCCCCAGTTAGAATGTTCCACCTAACTTTATTCTGCCTCACCATTGACCAAACAGCTTTATTTATCAACC